>NC_136660.1:33607626-33740126 GCF_903797595.1 Erithacus rubecula | reverse complement strand
AATAAACCCCAAGCCTGGAATACATTTAGCTGTGAAATCTGCGCTGCCTCAGAATCACAGAAAATGTCAAGCAATCAAGACTCAAAAAAATGCTTTTTCCTTGTTGGTTTTTTTTTTTCCCCCCCCTTTAGTGCAAGGCCAAGCCTCAACTCCTTGCATGAGGTGACATCTGCAACTATTGCTAGTCCAAGGCTCAGCAGAGCCTGATTAATTGTGAGTCCAAGGGGATTTTTGTTGGTCACGGCCCAATGAACTCCACGGAATTTCCACAGCTGTAATGCAGGGCTGTGACAATGGCAGGGCTGTCCCCTCTCCCAGAGCTCTGTGTGCCACTCCAGGGGCACCCAGCCCTGGCCCCCTTCCCACACAGTGAGGGGGTGGCTCTGGGACGTGGCTCTTGCTTCTTTTAGGGTGCATTGATCAGAGTTTGGGGGGAAAAAAATAAGATAAAATAAGAGATGGAATGGAAAACTCTTGTTTCGCCCTTACAAAGAGATGAGGAGTGCTGTGTTGTCTTGATAGGTCAGCAGCCAGCAGAAATTCAAATCACAGCTGTAAAATCTGGGGAAGATAGGCTGATTTTTGCTCTTTTTTTTCCTGGAATAGCAAACTGCATCAAGCAGCCAAAGGGTGAATTATGACTGTAAGGGCAGCAGGGGAGAGGAATGCTGAGCAGAATGCCAGGACACAGGGAATGGTTTCCCAGTGCCAGGGGACAGGGCTGGGTGGGATTTGGGCAGGAATTGTTCCATGGCTGGGATGGAATTCCCAGATTTGCTGTGGCTGCCCCTGGATCCCTGGCAGTGCCAGGCTGGACATTGGGGTTGGAGCACTGGGACAGGGGAAGGTGTCCCTGCCATGGCAGGGGGGCACTGGGGGGGATTTGGGATCCTTTCCATCCCAAACCATCCTGTGACTCTATGAAATAATTTATTTCTCACCCTGCTGCCACCCAGCTGAGGAGGGGACAGGTGACCCATTGCTGAGTGGCAATGCAGATATTCCCTAATTTAGTTCACTGCTCTTACTCACTCGTTATTTTTAACATTTCCCAACTAAAATCTTACTTATTCATTAAAAAATTTAATTAAATATTTCCTTAATAGAGGTTTAGATGTTATTTGCAGCATCACTTAAAATTGGGGCCAACACAAGTGTTTAACTCTGCTGTGGTGGTCAATAAGAAATATTACTGGGTGGATACTCAACTTCAGACAAACCAAGGACACCCAAATCTCAGACTGTTAAAGCTTTAAATATCACCTTCTTCTTGTGACAATAAAGAAGTCACATGGCTTTTAATACTGATGATGAAGAAAGGCACCATATTTATTTATGATGGGCTCAGTAATTCTAGCTGGATGCACTTTGCTTTATGATGGCATTATATACTACAGATATTTGTGCATGTAACTCCAGAAAGTGAACTGGTTACACACTGAAGGATGTGCTAATCTACCATAAAACATGCATTTCTGATTTTAAAGTAGAGCTGTCCATGAACCTAAACATGAGATGCTTTAAGATACATTAGCTACACTCCCAGATACATTTCATAATTTGTATGTGTTAAGTAATGGCTGGCACTGTAATAAAATAAATTCTCCCACACTGTCTTCCTTGATCTCTTTTTCTCCCAATACTTCTTAAAACTTTTTAACTTCCTTGCAGTTAGGAAATTAAATGCAAAATGGCACTCTAGCCTAGTCATAAAGTCATATTTTTGATTCAAATAAGTGTCACCTAAATCATAAAACCCAAATCAAATGCAACTAACCTGCAGAAGACACTAACCCAAGCAATTAAGTAAATGGAGAAACTACAGAACAGTTAGACTCTGGAAAAATTCCTTTGGAAAATCTTCTCCCAAAGCTGTCTGCCTTGGACTTGTTGGTTGATTAATCTTGATAAAGACCTTTAGAGAGCAGCTGACATTTTTCAGCTGCATCACCTGTACTGAGGCTGTTTTGTTAATGCACAGGAATTATTTCACACACAGGCTGCACCCTCCATTCCCTCCCACCTGCAGATTTAAGGGCTCTGCCAGCTCAAGCCATTCCTCTACCCAGCACCAGGATCACCCAAAGCCTTACTGAAAATCTAAACATCCTCCTCTTCTCACTTATGGCAAAAATAAATTGATGAACCCATCATTTCCCAGGTCCACAGTGGGTGCTGAACCCTTCCTTACAGAATCATGGGATGGATTGGGGTGGAAGTGACCTTAAAGCTCATCCCATCCCATCCCCTGCCATGGGCAGGGACATTCCCACTGTCCAGGATTCTCCAAGCCTGGCCTTGGACACCTTCCTTGGGACCACCTAACTGCTTGCAATAAAAAATTTAGAATGAACCAAAGGAAACCCAAATCCTGCCATTCCCCAGATTCCTTCTCTATAAAGGTGGGACCAGGTGCTCCTCCCAGATCCAGCAGCTCTCCCAGCCTCCATGGATTTTCCAAAATGTGACTGCAAGTGCTGCAGCCAGTCCCTCAAGTATGCTCAGATTAAAACAATCAGGCCTTTTAAAAGAAGCAGGACTCTGTCAGTAGATCTCCTAGGCTGAGATCTCATCCATTTTCTCCTGGTATTAATTGTGCAAACCATCTGCTCACTTTTGATTTTTTTTTTTTTCTCCTTTTAATTGAAAACAAATGCAGAAAGTCATTGAACACTTCAGTCTCATTTGCTAATGGCTCCCTGCTTCCCTCAAGGAGCAAACCAAACACTCTGCTTGGTCTCCTCTTATTCCTAATGCACTCCTCAATGCATTTCTCTGGGTTTCCTCAGTGCATTTCTCTGAGTTTTCCTCAATGCATTTCTCTGGGTTTCCTCAGTGCATTTCTCTGGATTTCCTCAATGCATTTCTCTGAGTTTTCCTCAATGCATTTCTCTGGGTTTCCTCAGTGCATTTCTCTGGGTTTCCTCAATGCATTTCTCTGGGTTTCCTCAATGCATTTCTCTGGGTTTCCTCAGTGCATTTCTCTAGGTTTCCTCAGTGCATTTCTCTGGGTTTCCTCAATGCATTTCTCTGGGTTTTCTCAGTGCATTTCTCTGAGTTTTCCTCAATGCATTTCTCTGGGTTTCCTCAATGCATTTCTCTGGGTTTCCTCAGTGCATTTCTCTGGGTTTCCTCAGTGCATTTCTCTGAGTCTCTTGCTACTCCCATCTGGATTTCCCCTTCTTTCTTTATTTTGACTCTGTACATTGGTGCTGTTCCTGTTGTAATCTTTTTTTTTTTTTTTTCTGGAGGTGAGCTGCCCTTTTTCTCTTTTCTTTCTGATATTTAAGGTCTTTGAAGGGCCAGCCCATGATGGAGCCATGCAGGTTTGCAGTGATAATCTTCCTTTTCCATACACTGGAATTCCCTCCTCTTTTATTAGAGGCAGAACTTACACTTCTGTCCTAAACCACCCCCCTGTAGAACTCTGCTTTCCACCTGGGATTATTATTCAGGTTTTTTCCAAGGACACTGCTTTAAACTTGTAGATTTTTTTCATTTTTTTTCTTTGGGATTGTGCATCAACACTTCCACAGCAACTTATTCAATTTTCCAGCTTTATGTCGTAACTCAAACCCACTAAATCAGAATAAAAACCCAAGATCTTTTCCCTCCTCTATCTGCAATATATGTCTTTAAGCATGATATAAGAGATTTTCCTGGAAATACCAGATTTAGTAGTTCATCTCAACAAATTCATGATATTCCTTATGTTTGAAACTTTTAAACAGCACCTAAAATCAAAACTCCTCTACTTGACCACTCTGGTTTTCAAAAGTGGAACTCTCCTTCTGCCTTGTGCAAGTTTAAATGGGAAAATACATCCCTCATTCCACAAATCCTCTCCAAATAAAACGTGTAGGGAGTAAAGCAGTGTTTAGTTCATCAGATTCCCATATCCAATGCAGGTAGATTTGTATTGTTGCCTTCTTTACTCTCATATATTTCTCTTTTCCTCCTTTTCCCTCTTTCATGTTGGAGGGATTAAGGCAAAAGGAAGACAAAACAATCTGCTGTAACAAATCTTCAAAATTGCCACCTGAAAATAAACTTATTTCATGTTGAAATCAGGAAATAACAACCCTGAACTCACATTAAAAGGAGTTTTCAGTGGGAAAAGTTTGCTTAAACGTTAGAAATTTCTTCATAATTGTTTTTTTCTTGTTCAGAATAGTTGTCCATAAATCATAAAAATGCAGCCATGGAGCCCCAAGTGAGAAGAGCAAAGTGAGTTTATAAACACAACCCACTCCTCAGGGGGGTGATAAAAGGATAAAGAGTTTATCCAGAGAATATTCAGGAGGTCACCTTCATCCTGAGGGACAGGGGACAATGAAGACATTCCTGAAATATTTTCAACCCATTCTCTGCAGATCCTGAGGAGTTTTCTGCACCTCTTGGCTCCTGGGCAGGGAAGGCATTGCCTGGAAGTGCTGCTGGCACAGCTCCCTGCCTGGGAAGTAAATGGGAACAAATCCTGACAAAAATAGGAATATCTGCATTTTTTAGGCTCAGTTCTATCCTGGTTGTCTCCCCACCCTGCAAGAACAGCCTGGTTTGAGGATTTACAAATACTTCAACCACAGTCTTTAAATTTGGGCAAACTGCACTAATGCATCTGAATGCTCGTGATCAGCCTGACCTGAGGGTTAATCTATTTTACAAAGCCTAAAGAAAGATCAATTTGCTGCTTAAAACTGCCACAGTAAAATTTAACACTGTATTTCCAACTCTTATGGCAGTTAAAGGTTTTAGGAGTGAATTATTCAAGGCAATTCAGTGACATTGAACCCATTCAACTGTCCTGACATTCAAAATCCAAGTTTTAGTATTTTCCTGAGCAAATGGGAAAATGTCAGAAACTTTTTAATTTAGAACATTTGTTTTCTTACTTGACATTGGGATAGTGATGAGATGAACACACTTGGAAAATGCAGCAATTTCTTTATGTGGTTCAAATTCTGTATTCTCCTCTCCCATCACCCAAAGAGGCAAAGCAACCCAAAAATCAGTGGGAACCAAAAATCCCTCAAGCTGAAAACTAACTATATCTAAAAACACACAAAAAGAAAGTGAGGTTTAAACCTCAGCCTTTCCAAAATGCAGCAACCCAAACCAATATTATATTTAACATCCATCCCCCCCTAACACACCACGGAAGAGGCGCTCGCTCGGGTGGATTTCTTATGGCTTGGAAAAATTCTTTTTTTTTTTTGGTTTTTTTTTACAGTAATTTTTTCTGGGAATAACAACAGCAGGGTTTGGAGCAGCCTGTGAAGCTCAGGGTCCTTGGCCTTTCTGTTGACAGCCACGCTGCCACTTCTCATGTTGCCTGTGCAGCTCAGATGGGAATAGCCCCAAATGCAGCGATTTGTGTCTCCTCCGAAGAGTTTTTCACACTACCAGGGAGCATGCCAAGGTTTACACTCAGATTTGATTTTTTCAGAGGTGCATAATTATAAAAATTGCCTTCAGCCTCAGCTGCCCAGACACAAGTGCACGTCCAGCAGCTCGGGAAGCAATGAACCAAGGATGTTTGGCAGATATTCCGCTCCAGTTGTGACGAGGGCTTGCAGCAGCACAGGATATGGAGCTCTCCAGTTCTGCATCTGCACACAAAATTGGACAGCAAAGCCCATTTCCCATTCTCCAAAGTTGGGTTTCCTGCTGGAGCCCAATGCTCTGCATTCCTCTCACTAACAAATATCTGAAAAAAAACCTGTTTATGCTTTTCCTTTGTTGCTGTCAGATTCCAGTGTCACGTTCCCTTCCAATGTTTATCCATCTGAGGAACATGGGAAGCTTGCAATGAATTTTTTTTTTTTTTTGGGGGTGTTCAGTAATGCTAATCTGATATTTCTATTATTTCTGAGCAGCCCAAGTGATTTTGGGACTGAGCAGAATCTGTACCAAGCTGCTCACAGGAAAAGCAGAATTTCCTGTGATATTATCAACTACATTTTACCCCAGAGCAACTGAGCTGCCTCTTCAGAAGGTGCCACAAGCCAGCAGAGCTGGGACAGACCTAGAGCACAGCACAGCTTTCTTTTTGATAAAAAATACCCATAACTCATTCTCTGACAGACCCTGAATGTGGAAATCCCCTCCTTTCACCCCCACAGCACCAGCTCTTGCACTCCAGAGGTCAAAGTCAATCACACACTTCTAGAAAGAAATATTTCCTGACTCTCTGAGGGGGAGTTTCTCCCTCCAGAGAAGTTCTGGAGCCTTCTGCATCTTCTCATCATTACTACAGCACCTATTTTAACTAAAATGAGCAAAGTTGAACTAAAAAATGACATTAATACTGCTGGATTTTATACAAAATAAATCCTGCTCATCGATTTAAATCATCTCTGCCAATAAAACAGTTTTGGCCACTCAGACTTTAGGGTTATTAGTACTTAATTTTAAAGATCAAGGGGGAGGAGAGTTTTGTCCTTTGGGGAAAGCCAAGCTGGAATTCATTGTCACACTCAGAGAAAATGCAGCAGAAAATGCTACAAGGACTCAGCTGCATCTTCCAGAAAGTAGCCACTTGACTTTATTAGAAAACATGTTTGTTGTCAGGTATTTCTGTATTGCAGTTATTTATTAGAAAACATGTTTGTTATCAGGTATTTCTGTATTGCAGCTATTTACCTGAAATCACCTCTTCACTGCAGGACATGAGATGTTGCTGAGGTCTCAAGTGGCAGAAGAAACTGGACAGTGAATTTCAGACCACGGGACTTTGAGTGAGTGAACTCATCCTTCACCCCTCAACTGGAAGGAAAACACAGGCTTCAGACACTCAGATGGGGTTAAACTCTCAATCACATACCTGATGGGAAATTTTCAGTCTAAAATCCACGTGAAAACCTCCAAAATTGGGTGTTTGGTGTCGATGTGTAAAATCAGGAGGAGTCTGTGCTACAGGAGGTTCCTCAGCCAAGGACAGCAAAAATCCACACTGAATAATTGCTCCAGAAACCTCATGCTGGAGGATAAAGCCTCCAGTTATTTTTAGTCAATAAAAAAGGGGAAAGAAAAAAAAAATACCCAAGTGTGCTTGACAAGGAGGGACTGGAAGCACCAGAGGATTTTGAGACGCTAAGACAGAAATCTTCTTATTTCATTCAATTTGAGAGGTGAAGAGGGAACGGTGCCACAGTTTGGAGGCAAGAATAAAAATTCCATGAAATAGTCTCAGGAGACAGCTGATAGCACTCATCCATAGTTGGTGACACTCTGACTCTTTCATGAAAAAGGCAATTTTGCTTCCCAGAAAAATATTCTGGCACTGGGGATTCAAGAGGACAAGGCTCTCAAGGCGATTTCTGACTTTCTAACCCATATTAATATCTACAGTTATCAAATCCAGAACTTCAAACTGTGACTTTGTAACAAAGAGGATTCTCAAAAAAAAACCCACAAAAAGCTCTCTTTTGTCATGTATTTACAGCTGAAGAAATCCCATCCATTCAGCCAATTCTTTCCCAATAAAATCCGCTATTTTAATGCAGCTTAGCACAAAAGTCTTATCAGGAATGAAGTTGTATTATACCTCTCAAACCTGTGTGAGCAGTTGAAGATACTCTGAAAATCATTTAAAATAACATTTGATTTTATAGAAACATTAATCACTTTTAAAAATCCTTTATTTCAGCAGAGTGGGATGAAAAAATTGAGCAGTTTTTTAGTTCTTAACATAATGTCTAAATTCCTCCTTTATGGCATATTTTTGTTCATTTAACCAGGTGTTGTTTTTGAGAGATGTAAAACTGATCTGGAGTGTGAGACCTGGTAAACTTGAAATTCCAACTCCTCTCTGTAAAAAGCAACCCTGAGTTAAACTGTAATTAAATAAAACCATCTCCCTGATGAAGGAGTGAGAGCAGAACACAGGGGAGATGCTCTGGAAAGGAGAAGTTGGTTTCTATGAAAACTCACCATAAAATGCAAAAATGATCCTCAGACAAATAGCCTGAAAAGAAAATCTCCCTCTTCCAAAGCAAGGATAAACTTCATCAAACTTTGGAAACCAATTTTTTTTTTTGTTTTGTTTTTTTTAAGAGGTGGGACTTTGCAGTTTTATTTTTGTGCTGTTGGAAAGGGATGCAAAGAATGAAAGAAAATACAGAATGAACATTTCTGAAAAGAACAGGAATGCAACTGGCAAAGGGAAACATTTAGTGGGGATTGAATTAATTTTGTATTGTAGCCTTTCACACTTGTGAGGAAATTAATTCTGGGAACTACAAGATGAGAAGCCACTGGCTTGTTTCCAGCACCTCCTCACAGTCATCTGCTTGAAAATCAGCTTCAAAATTGCATATTTATTTTGGATGAATTACCCATTCCTAGTGTTTTGAACAGCAAAGACAGAGAGCTAAAATATTGACATTAAAGACTAGACACCAGCAGAAGAAGTGCTAATTGTTTGCATGCAAAATCGATTTTCCTAGAAAGAATAAACAGCAAGAAAAAAGTGATGGAGGTCTTGGAAATCACTCAAAAGTTTTGCCCAAAGAAATGGTTCAGCTTCTGAAACAAACTCTGACCCACCCCCTGCAATGGAATTTCTGTGAATCCCTCCAGGAGGGATCTGACTTTACAAACCAATTCAGGAGTTGGTTCAAGTCACTGGCACCAAGGAATTGGTTTTTTTGAGATTCACACAAATGTTTGTCTTAACAATAACCAGTCTCTAAACAGGAATATGGGTTAATGATCTTAATGTTCAAATTTTAAACAAATATATTCATGCAAAATGTAGAACATCAATGTTTTAGCACATGGAAAGCTGATATGGAACACCCAGCTCAGCAGCCAGCAAGTGCTACACCAACTCATTTAGGGTCTGTCCCCCCAAGGGTGGGTCCCTGAGGCAAGACAGAGTTGATGTCTTGAAGTGAATAAAATTTAATTCCTGTCTCTACACAGAACCATAAAATCCCAGACTGGTTTGGGTTGGAAAGGACCTTCAAGCCCACCCAGTGTCCCCCTGCCATGGCAGGGACACCTTCACTGTCCCCAGTGTCCAGCCTGGCCCTGGGCACTGCCAGGGATCCAGGGGCAGCCACAGCACATCTGGGAATTCCATCCCAGCTCCCAGGGAACAATTCCTGCCCAAAATCCATCCAAACCCACCCTTCTCCAGCCCTGCTGTGAGCCCCTTGGGCACGGGCAGGGTTTTATTGAGCACATCCTCACCCAGCACCCACCAACATTATCAGCTGCACCTCAGCTCTGCCATGCCCAGCCCTCCCTGCTGAGCTGCCACATGGATTATTGAGCTGTTCCAAACTGGGGGCTCAGCCTGACATTTCCTCCTCAGCCCAGCCCATCAAGCCTGGCTGCTGGGATGGAGGTTGTGTTTGTTCCTGGCGTGTTGGAGCAGCAACTTGTAATCTGCACCCGAACATTTTGCCTGCCTGGCAACTGCAAGGATTTCTATTTGCATGGTAATGAGACATTTTATTTGACAAGGTGTTGAAGGAAAAGATGCAATAATTTTAACAGTTGGGTGTTACACTTTAAACCCATTCAATGAATCTGGGAAAAACATTGCTTCAATAGCAAACTTTATGGGAGCGGAGCGTGGGGCAGGAAAAGGAACCAAATCCTAATGAAAAAGTAATCACAGCAGCCACCTGTATTCACTGAAATATTAAACTGCACATTGCACAGGGAAACTATTGAGTTCTGGTCCTCTGGACCTGTCTGCCATGAAGTCAGGAAGACCCCAAACACAAACTTTGGGGATGGACATGGTGAGATTTCCACCTCCCTTAACCCCAGACCAAAATGAACTTAGACCTTACCTCTAACTAAGATCCCCAACCTTAACTTAAACAATCTAATTAACCTGAAGTTTGCTATCTTTTCTCTTTAATCCAAAGTACAAAAAAACCCCAAACTTTGCTTTTATTTTAGAAAAACATGCTCATATAGAATCATCCATACTGTCAAAAATCTGATGTTATCTCTGGACCTCAGATGTGCAACTTGAATAATGACATAGGCATTTGACCAGATGATAAATAGATTTCCTCTGCAAGGAAGAACCAAGAAATTCAGCTGAGGCCACTGCAGCAAAGATGTTTGGATGGGTTAGAGAAATAAAAACCACATGGAGTCACCAAAAGAGTCACAGCATG
This sequence comes from Erithacus rubecula, assembly GCF_903797595.1. Taxonomy (NCBI): domain Eukaryota; kingdom Metazoa; phylum Chordata; class Aves; order Passeriformes; family Muscicapidae; genus Erithacus; species Erithacus rubecula. The sequence continues at coordinate 33,729,984 of NC_136660.1, read as the reverse complement.
GAAAAATAATGTGAAATATTCTCCTAGATTGCCATTTAATATAGATATGCAATTATTAGGTGATTAACTAACCCTCCTGTGTTTCAGTGACATCCCCCAAATTAAACCACTGCTTTTCCAGGCAGCCAAACCTGAAGCAGGTGGAGGTGGATGATCAGTCCCTGCTGTGGGGCTGGAGTGGTTCCCTTGTGTGTTCAAGTCCAGGATGGATGGGACTTGGAGGAACCTGGGACAGTGGACACTTTATAAGATTGTTGTCGGAAAATTCTGAAATTATTTGGACTGTTCCACCCCATCCACCTCCCACTGTCCCAGTGCTCCAGCCCCACTGGGCACTGCCAGGGATGCAGGGGCAGCCACAGCTGCTCTGGGCACCTGTGCCAGGGCCTGCCCCCCCTGCCAGGGAACAATTCCTGCCCCAAATCCCACCCAGCCCTGCCCCAGGCAGTGGGAGCCATTCCCTGTGTCCATTGCAAACAGCTCAGGGGTTACTCTGCCCCCAATGCCCCCCACACACCAACACCTCCACTCTGCCAAAATACCATCCCTTTTGCTGTTTAGTGACAAACCCCATGAATTTGTCTGGTTAAACCTCCCTCTGCCCTTTCCTCCAGCGAGATCTTTTCTTTCCAGAGTGAATCAGGTTCCCCAGAGCCCACTGCAGGAGGGAGGGCGAGCGAGCCAGAGGATCAGGGAAATTCCCCAAAACCAAACCCTGCTGCACGGAGCCTGGATTCCCCTGCACCACCAGCCCTGATATTTTGATTCCTAGGTTTCAAGAGAAGCAAACAGCAGAAGCAATTTGTGTAATAACCCGACAGAAAGTTAAACAAGGGAGAGCAAACTGCAGGAAATTCATCAGGGCAAAGGAGGAGCAGCAGCCAGAGCTGCTGACAACAATGGAGCTGCAAGGAGGCACCCAGAATGGGAGCAAGAGGGGGAGCAGGGAGAGGGCAAGAAGCCAGACACACATTCCACGTGACAGAAGTAAATAAATCAAAGGAAGTGAGATTAAAAGCTGAAATAACTGGAGGAGGGGAAGAGCTATAGCACCTGCATTGAGGTGTCCGCCCCACGGAGATTAATATCAGCCAGGTTATGGCAAGGCTGATTTGTGGTGGCTGAGCAGGGCAAGGCAGAGAAAGATTCACAGTTCAGGACCAGAGAGTTAAAAAAAAAACCAACCAAACCGGTGTCACTATTGCTTGGTGTTCAAACTGCAGTGAAACACAACGGGAGTGCTCAAAGTGGCTCATGCTAATTGGGATTTGTAAAGAATTTATATTGTAGTTTTGTTTTCAACTGTGGTTAAGTAAGGCAAATGGAAAACTGGACAGTTTGAAAAGTGATTTTTATGTATATTTTAAAAAGGTTCAATTAAAAAACTTAATTTGAACCTCGAGTAGGAGATGTCTCTGCTCATGGCAGGGGTTTGGAACAACATGAGTTTTAAAGTTCCTTCCAGCCCAAACCAGTCTGGGATTCTATAATTCTATTCCATAATATTCCAGCTCCAGTTTTACTCTGCAAAATTTGCTATAGATTTAGAATAAACCACAAACCAGTAAAACCTTCACTGGTTCTTTTATGCTATTTTTTATTATTCATCAAATAAATTGAAGTTACAAAGAAATATTAATTGGTCTTAGGCTGAGTGAGAATTTGGAGATGTATCACCAAGTCTTCCAATGCAAATCAAGTTTACTTTAAGCATCACAGCCTCATTCCAAACAGGAACAGGAGCAGAAAAAAAAAAAAATTACAAAAATATTTAAGGAAGGCTTTGCTATTTTTTCAAGTAATATTTCTGCCACTCGATTCTCTGATGTCAAAGATGGAAGATAAAGGTGGGAATGGTCTTAACATATTTTGGAAGTTTTCATGATAAATTCTTCTCATTTACCTTTAGCTGGTCCATATAGTTGAAGTGAAGGAGATATTGAAAAAGAGAACTTTTATTGTATTTCCTATTACTTGGAGCAGAGCTAAAGCACAGCTCAGGTCAAGGCTGTTTCTGTGTATTAAATGAAGGAGATTAATGAGAGGCAAATACTGAAGGATAATGTAAATAAAGGCCAACCAAAACCACAGCCAAAGCCATCAAATGTTGCTGTAAAGTCCCAATTTTGGCAATTTATAAATCACATTTTAAAAAAATCAAGTGGCTGTGATGGGATCCAACACTGGCACCATCACAGCAGCATCAAGGCTGCTGCTCTGTGGGTGGAGAAAGTGCAGAATTTCATTAATCCTGTATAAAACAGATTCCTTGCCACTAAAGTCACAGTCAAAACAGCCCAGAGAATAATTGTATGGAAAAATATAAAAACTGCCAATCCTCCTTTCCCTCAGGTTTTCCAACCACCTGCAGGCAAACTGCATTAGAGGGGCTTTTCTTTCTTAAATATAAGAGCCCTGTGAGAAATAAATAAAATAAATTCAAAGCACCCTCACCATTTCCTAGAGCATTTAGTGCTGCTGGGATTTCCATGTGTGATGCTGGGCAGGCAGGTGAGTGCAGGCAGCAGCAGGTAACACACTGGGAGCTTCAGTTGCCACACCACAAAAAGAATGAGCAGCTTTGGAGCCCTAATTTGTAGACTTCACAGAGAACCAGGAAGATTAGAAATGCTGCTGACCTAGAAGAAGTAATAGAGAATTCAGTATTCAAACTGAAGAATAATTTGTAAGGGAATAAAGTCCAGCCTGAGCCATGACTGCTGTCTGTTGACAGATGGCAGAGAAGCATCTCCTCCATTCTCTCTCATTAAAATAATTATGGCAATGTATGTGAGACTCTCTTCAAGCCTGGCATTTTCACAGCACATACAGGGGCAGCAGCGTTGCAGCAATAAGGTGAAATAATAATGGAAACACATCTCTGGCATGCAAAGGGCATTTGATATTAAACTTACCTGCTTCCAGAAATAACAGCAGGGAGAAATTTGTTACCTCAGAATAAATGAAATGATTTCCCTGATTCTAACAGGAGGTTAATTAGAGCTCTCTGCTAACTCGAGAACAAGTCCCAAATCCAGGTCAAGCCCCGGTTCAGCTGATGAGCCTCTGCCTTATGTAACTCCTCAGAACCAACCCTGATTCCCCTTTTTTTTTACCTTGCCTGCCAATTGCTCCCTGTAAAACTGCAAATCAGATGCAGTCCAGTGTGAAACTTCTTCCCAGCTGTCAAATAATAAAGTCAGGGAAACCACGGGATGAGAGAATTTAGGTTGTGGGAGAAATACTCCAGGCTGAAGAGCATCTCTTGCACCACAGTGCATTTGTGTCTGGTGCTCTGGGGGGCACTGGGAGGAGAGGAGAGCCAGCCCAGTTATCCCCTGTGCTGTTAATGACTCCAGCAGGTAGTTAGTGACTCCAGTTAATTACCCAGCCCTGTGAGTCCCTGTCCCCTCCACGGTGTGACACGAGCTGGTGATGTCACAGTGGCAGAAATTACCTGGTGTCAGCACTGCCCTGTGCTGCTGTTCTCCCCAATATCATTCACTTCCATTATTTATGAGACTTGTCTCACTAACCCTCAGCAACGGTTCCAAATAATGATAGGAATCTGTCAGTGTAGGATTGTATTTCTCAAAACAATAACCACAGTTCCTGGAAATGTCAATATGTCAATTGAGGGTAACACATCTCTCAATAAACCAATATTTTGTAAAAACAAAACAAAATCTAAGGCGGAAAAAAAAAAAATCATGCATGGAAAAGGGAAATTTGAGCTCCATGGAGCTCTTCTCTTGCAATGCCCAGCAGAAAAATTTCTGCTGCCTGCCAGACGGTGGAGACAGAAAGGCACAAGTTTGTTTTCCTCCAATTAAAAACTGTCAAACATTCAATATTTTACCTCTTCATACTCATGAAATGCCATGAGAAAGGAGGTAAGGCTTCTCTGACAGAAGTCAAAGAGCTCATGCTACAGCAGAACCAAAACTTGGTAACACAATGTACAGAAAACTGAACCAAGGATGAATCAGGTCCTTGAGCAGCTCCATCCTGAACCCAGTGATTTCAGCACTTGGAGCCAATCAAATGCATTTCTGCACCACTGCTGAAGTCACCCCTTCACACATCTGCCTTTTAGCCCAAGGCAACAGGAACAGAGATGAAGATCAAATCCTGCATTCAGTTTCTTGGCTTTGCATTCCTGCCCAAACATCTCCCATGTTCTTAGAACCCAATGCTAATCAAATAAATTTGATTAACTATGTAGCTCTGAAAGTATTTCTGGAGCTCTGTGAGATGTTTATAGAACCCCAGAGTGGTTTGGGATAATGGGAGGGACCTTAAAGCTCATCCCATCCCATTATCCCATTATCCCATCCCATTATCCCATCCCATTATCCCATCCCATTATCCCATCCCATCCCATCCCATCCCATCCCATCCCATCCCATCCCATCCCATCCCATCCCATCCCATCCCATCCCATCCCATCCCATCCCATCCCATCCCATTATCCCATCCCTGTATCCCATCCCTGCCATGGGCAGGGACACCTCCCACTGTCCCAGGGTGGCTGCAAACCCTGCCCAACCTGGCCTTGGACACTTCTAGGTCACAGGGTTGTTTCTTTTGTTTTGTTTTGTTTTGTTTTGTTTTTTTTTTTTTTAATTTACAAAAGCTTTATCCCATCCAAATTTTTGCCCATAGAGGAAAAACAGTAAAGTTTACAAAAATACCAGTTTGAGCCCAAAAGGAAACTGGTGAAGGGTTTTCTCAGATTCAACAGCAGCTTTAACATATGGGGAGGAAAACCTGAAGGTGTTTCAGGTGATGCTTAAATGATGAAAAACTCAAAAAACCATTTGCCATCTCTGAAATTGCAGGATGTTGTGATTTCTAATACCACAAGTGGAAACATAAAATAAAAAAAAAATTAAAGTAAAGAAAGTTCTACAAACCCAAAGTTCTACAGAAAAATGTATTGATTTGTTAGAGGAATGTTCTACTAAAAAGCAAAACTGTTCTAAAGCACAATACAAAGAATATTAAAAGCACTAAAATTTCTGTTTCCCACTGCAATGCTCACATCTGTGTGTTGGGAATAGGGAAAATACAGCCTATCTATTTTGAAGAATATAAATTTATCACAACAGCTGTAAATCCCCACCCCTGACACAAACTACAAATAACAATGCAGCCCTCCCAAACAAATCATCTTGAATTTAATCTTTTCCAGCCCAAAGACCATCCTATTTGACTCATTCTGTACATCTGTCTCCACCACTTGCATGGGACTTGGGTTTGGAGTGATCCATTTATTCTGGAAAATTCCAACTTGTAGAGCAAAGATTATCAAAGCTGCGAGAGCTGATCTGAGAGAAAATTAAATAAACATCCCAGCTTCACATGACACTACGTGCAGCACATAATGTTAAACAACAGGAGGTAAAAGTGCTAATTAAACAGTTTATATCCTTCAAAATGTACAATCTCCAATGATCAAGGAGCATGAATTAGGTAAGTAAATATAAGGGAATGACAGGCTGACACTCGGGGGTGACAGGATCTGCCAAGGCACAGCCTCTCCAAGGGATCTGCAGCAATCCTGCCCCTGGGAAAATCAAAGGCCAGGCTAAAGAGCACCACAGAGGAGTTGGGCTGGCCTGATCCCCAGCAGCACCAGCCTCTGAGCACAAGGCAACTGCAATCATTGGGTGAATTCTCTGCAGGCTCCAGCACAGGGTCCTGAGAGCCATCGACGTTCAGGGGCTCCTCCAGAGGCAGCCACAAGTGACAGAGGAGATAAACATCACAAGGCTACAGAGCTTCAGACATCAAGGGCTATAAACAACCAGGATGAGATGATTCCAGACACAAACCAAGAGGAAAAGCTCAGCCATTAAGGAGCACGTTCAGAGTGTCACCACCAGCCCTGAGTGCCAGAGGGGGTCAGCAAGGAACAGACACAGTTCCCACTGGGTCTCCCATCAGGAACAGGATAATGGGTTTCTGCTCTGTGAGGGACACTGCTGGCCCAGCTGGTCCAGAGACACTCCTGACTCATGGCCTGCTGCTCACAGAACTCTAGAAAATAAATCACAGAATATCCTGGGTTAGAAGGGATCCACAGCATGGTCAAGCCTGACTCCTGGCCCCGTTCAGGATGACACAAAAAATCACACCATGTGTCTGTGTTGTTTCTCCTGTTCTCCCTTTTCTGTTTTGTTCTTCAAGTACCTCCTGTTGCTTCCCTTGATTAGAAACAATCCTGCAGCTTTCCTTTAGGAACACTCTTTCCCCTAAAAAAGTGTCATCCTTGACACTGCTGAGTCTGGATGAACCCAGGTTCCTCACACTCTCAGTGCTGAAGTTTCACCCACCCTCCTACTTGCTCTGCTAAAATTTTATATTACATTTGTTCATACATCTCAAATATTGACAAAGCCCCATTCCTTCACCACTCTAATTATCCTTTCAACCCTCAAACACATCTCTGTTGCCTCCTCCAAAACCTCTCTCACTCCATACTCCATCACCTCCTTTATTCCCATTCCCTCTCCTCATGGCCAACTCAATTCCCTCAACAACCAGCTCCACAGCTGCCCATCCCTGCATTTGCCAAAAGTGTCACTTCTGTACCAAGATCACCCAAACCAGCCACTTTTTGCCTTACCAATGTCCAGCTTTCAGCTGAGTGACCACACACCTTCCTGTCCTGTGCAAACCCCCTCCCAGCCCTGCAGGACACCAGGTGAACTTTCTCTCCATCATTCCAAAACACATTTCAGTGCCAGCAAAGTGCAGCAGGGAAGAGACTGAACCAAACCTGCTGTTTGCCACTAAACTTGCAGTTTGCAGCTGCACTGACAAGATTTCACGAGTGACAGGAGCTGCATTTATCATATAAACAAATAGGAAGCCCCAAAAGAGAGAATTAATCTCCCTCCTGCACATATGCTCCCTTCCCCAGCCCTGTACACACGCAGAGCATGGAGTTTGAACACGGGCTGGCACACCTATCAATCCACAGCAAACTTCTCATAAAGCAATCAGAGCTTAATTAAAGGCAGAGAGAGGTCAATATGTTCATATGCAAGATGATTCACTATGATGTCACTTGGGTACAATCAATTAAAACACACAGGGTATTTTTTAAATGGGGAAAAACCTGAGTGGGGAGCCTGTTGTCTACCCAAAGGTTTTGCTATGCTTTAAAAGCTTCATTTAAATATTTTTTTCACCTTATTTATATGCACAAAAGTAACGGTTATATCAGATATTCATAGGTGATTTAGATGATTGATACCAATTTCTCTTCATAATATGACTAGCAAATAAAAAACACAGCAGTTCTCATATAAAAAAATAATGTGTGACAAGGTTTCCTAAAACATTTCTATTTTGGACCTCACAAGCTAAATTGCTTTTGCTGGCCCCTTCCACCTCTCAGCATGGTTGACAGACAAATTGATCGAAACATCGGAAAATAATATGCTTGCAAAATTTCTCTGGGTGAGTTTCCAGTCTTTTGAATTTTTCATACCAGAACAAAATGAAAGATTGCCTCCTTGATTTTTCCTCCATTATGCGTCCCCATCTTATGTACTACAGGAACATACAATACTTCAAATAGCAGCAATACATTGTAAACAAAATGTAGAACATTTTTCATAGAACACCCAAGCCGTGCGAAGTTAAAAGACTGGGTAGCAGGAATCTTTGCCCTGCAGATTATGTTGTTCAATTATAATGAATTCATACATTTGAAGTTGCCTTAGGGCCTCTCATTAGACTTAGGGGTGTTTATTACAGGAAATATTGCTTGTATCATTTAAGAAGCAAGAAGGCTGGATGATTTGATTAGAAATGTTGACAGTTGAGGTGTGTAAAAAATATGTCATTCACCCACATTTTCCCCCCACTTTAATATTAGGATCCTTCATTTTTTATGAATTCTTTAACCCCTTCCTCCCTTCCCCACGGCACAACCCGCGCTCGGCATCGCTGGTTCTTCACCAGGAGCTGCTGGGGTGACTCCAGTCTGTGATTCCCACCTGGGAGCAGGAGGAAAACACAACCATTCCTATTCCTATTCCCATTCTTGCTCCCATTCCCATTCCTATTACCATTTCTGTTCCCCTTCCCATTCCCATTTCCGTTCCCCTTCCCGTTCCTATTCCCATTCTCATTCCCGTTTCCATTCTTGTTCCCATTCCCATTCCTATTCCCATTCCCCTTCCCTTCCTATTCCCATTCCTATTCCTGTTTCCATTCTTGTTCCCATTCCCATCCCCATTATTCCTATCTCCATTGCCATCCCCATTCCCATTGCCATCCCCATTCCCATTGCCATCCCCATTATTCCCATCCCCATTGCCATCCCCATCCCCATTCTCATTCCCATCCCCATTATTCCTATCCCCACTCCCATTCCCATTCCCATCCCCATTATTCCTATCCTCACTCCCATTCCCATTCTCATTCCCATCCCCATTATTCCTATCCTCACTCCCATTCCCATTCCCATTCCCATCCCCATCCCCATCATTCCCATCCCAATTATTCCTATCCCCATCCCCATTCCCATTCCCATTATTCCCATCCCCATCCCTCCCAGGGCACAGCCCCATGTCTGCCCCCAGTTCCTGCAGAAACTGGAATTATCCTTCCCCCATGGGCTGTAGCCCATCCCTTTCCACTGGCACCTCATGGAATTTGACTGAATTATTTTCTTCCACATTGCACAGCAAAGACTCCTCAGCTTTTGAGCCAAATCAAACCACTCCTGACAGAATAACCTGAATTAAGGCAGTCAGCAACGTTGATTAACTGGAAGGGTTGACCAGAAAGCTACAGGAATAAATAAAAAAAAAAAAATTGCTTGGTTGTTTTTTTGGGGTTTTTTTTGTTTGTTTGGGTTTTTTTGTTGTTTTTTTGTGGAAAATGGATCAGTATTTTCATACTCTTGAAGGGGAACATGCAGCACTTTTAATTCCTGTACTGTGCCAGCTGACCTCAGAATGTGTTTTAGATGATGAGTAATTCCAAGAAAATTTGTTGATTTTTGGACAAGCTCTTGTGAAACCAACTAGTCTGAGTATTAACATCCCCAAACCTGCAGTAATTCTTACAACAGCTTGAATTCATAGAGTGGTTACTACCATTTTATCAACTTTTATTAGTATTATTTTATTAATTTAGATTAGTGCACATGAAGTGTGCACATAAATCATGCAACAAAACCACTAAGTAATTATAAAGACTGATAGCACAGATTCAAAAACTCCAGGGTCTATCTTGTTTATTATCTGTAGTTTGCCAAACTCAAATTTGGATTCCATTTTCCACACTAGGTTAAGCCAGAGAAATTTGACTTAAGCACAGCTTTACTTTGAGAAATTTAAATAATTTAAAGTGTGTATTTGAGGAGCAAACAAAGCTCTTACAGATCCTTTAGACTTCAGATCTGATCACAGCATCACTCAAAAGGACTAAAAATTAAAAAATATCTATATCAAAAGTGATGTATTTGCATATTTCTACTGTATTTAAATGTATTTAAATGAGATTGCAGAGGTAGGAATGTTCTTTTTAACACAGAGTTAAAGAAACATCAATGGGGTTGAAAGTAATGAGGCTAAAATATGGGATGTGCAATAATAATAATAAACTTGGAAGGATTTCTGACATGACCAGTAAGTGCTTTCCTCCTCCAAGGACCTGGTATTTGCCGTTTCATCCTGTCTGCAAAATATCACAGAATGGTGATGGTTTGGAGCCAAATTTCATTTTCCTAACACAAGTCAACACAAACTAGACTTAACAACTCATTTCAGTAGTGATTTGTAATTTTTGTTCAGTTTTTTAGCTGGTTTTTTTTACCTTCCAAACAAACAGCTTCCACTGAAACAGAAGTATTTTAAAAGATATTTCTATTTTTACTGCATTTAAAGATATTGTGCATCTCTCCTCCAAACAAAATTTAACCACGCCTCTAATAGCCAGAGACAAAATTTCAATTTTTGATGATTATTTTATATTCAGGTGTAGAGCAGGGTCAGAAATTTGCTATCCAAGGGCAGGTCAGATGTGTTTAGGACTCACACCCTCTGCATTAAGAGAAGGTCCAAAGCCCTTCCCAAGTCACTAATCTGCATTTAAAGACCCTTCCACCTCTTAAAACACTTAACTAACCACTTGAAGGTGTTAAAACCCACGAGCTGCCTCCTATCTCCAAATATCTGCAGAACTAACAGTGCTGTTCTTAAGTTAGGAGCAACAAATACTGGAAAACCTCCACAATTTGGCTTCCATATCTCTGAATTGGTATTTCAGTGACAGATGTTTGTTGCAGCAAAAACCTCTGTCAGAACAAAATTAGGTGATCTATCATTTTAAGATATGGTCTTCATATACTGTTTACTCGAAGATATCACTTGCCTCAAGCCAATTTTGACCAAGAACATTTTGTGATATGGAAGTGATTTGTATATCATCATTTTTGTGATAAATGTAGCTCTTGAACACAAAATAACCCACTATTCCACAGTATTACAGTTAAAACTCCTTCCCCAGTAAATCTGTACTACTGCTTTTATTACTGCAAAGATACTGTATCTGGACTTCAATGCATTTCCCATTTTTATTCACAGAATAGGTTTGCCTGGTTTTACAGCAGGGAGCTGAGCCTGGCCCCTGCTCCACTGCACAGATGCTCCTCCAGTTTTGGGGGGCACAGCACTTATTTTCTTATTAATTAATTAATTAATTTATCTATTTTCTTATTTACTTATTTATTTCAGCCAATGGCATGAGAGCAACACAGAGAGATGCAAAATATTTTCCTAAAGACAGTGCCCAGGGGCTGCCCTAGGTGTTCATGCAGGTCCAAAATTAACCATTTCATTTCACTAATGTTGTTTTAGGGGTCTGATCCCTCCTCCAAGGGTCTCACACTTTCTGATTCATGGGTGATGGGAATAAACCAGCCATCTCCACCTCACCCCATCTCCTGAAGGGGACATAAACCAACCAAAAAGGGCTAAAAAATGCTAATAAACCAAAAAAAGCTGAGGAAATCAGAGGTGCAGGGGGATGAGACAGAACAAGGACATTTCAAGGTCTGAGCATCCATCACTTGACCTGAACAAACCCATTAAATGGAGGAGCTGAGGAGTTCCCACCACCTCTGTCAGTGTGGCACCTTTCCAGGTGCACCACGAGCTTGACAATTGATTTGGACCATAAATTATTAAATAAGCTACTAATTAACCATAATTCAGTAATGAGCTTGAGCCATTATGAACCTCAGGCTTATCTAAGCCAGGCTTAGGGACCAGGGGCTGTAGGTTCAAACCCTTCCCAAAGGAATGGCTGAGCCTCAACAGGTGTTTATTTATTTTAGCACATGTGGACCAACAGTTTGCCACCAAATATCCTTTATCCTGGCATTGTGTGTACAGAATTTATTAACAAGATGATTTTTGTGCTATTTAGTGACAAGTGCCCAACTTGCTGCCTGGAAGAGGAAAGCTGGACAGTTATTCACCTGGAATTTTGCTGTAATAGAAAAGACTGACCCTGTATTCTTCCCCAAGCAGAAGTTCAAGCACACAGAATGCCTTACATTAAAAAAAAGTAAGATTTTTTTAGAGTTTGAGGGTGAAAAATGATATTACAAGAGTATATTTACATGCACACTCCTCACTCTACTTCAACTCTGAAGTCTTCCCCCATGAAGGATTAGCAATAAACACACTGTGCAAAAGGATTCTTTTGATAGTATAATTTCAGCCTTGCTGGTGTAATGTGAGCCAATTTTCCTTTTGTTTTCAGAGTTTGCAGAAAACTGTGTCTATTACATCCTCTGATCTTTTCACTTGTTGAGATCACTATGTGCAAGTCCTCACAAAAGGGAAATTCTTCACAGCTGTTCTGTGGCTTAAATGAGAGAAATGACAAGTCCAGAGCTCTAAAATCTGCCAGGATGTGTAAAAATTGTGAATTCGAAAGTAAATCTTAAAGCATATATCAAAGGCATGAAAGGAAACTTAAAATTTTTTACCAGAGGAAAAATCTGGAATTTTCTCTTCTCAGGGACTTTTGACCATGGTTAGTTAGCATTTGTCACAACTGTCAAAAACAACAATTATTTCTTCTTGCTATTACATCAAAACCTCAAGCAAGACACCAGGATTTGGCCTACAGCAACACAACCACTGAGAGGAGTTTTTTTGCCAGGGTTCAATTTGCATGATAAACTGTTGTTAAGAGATACCATCTGTTTTTAAATTTAGTAAAAGGGCCCATATTATACAGCTCATTACAAATATTAGTAACTCTTAGACAAGGACTCTTGTAGAGTGTGGGTTGGAGCTAATGAAGTAGAAAGCTTAAACAACAAATCATTTACAAGTTTTTGTACAGTAGTTCTAATGGAGGGAGTTTATAATCAAAGGAAAATGTAATCACTTATGTTAAGCAATCCATGGACTTAGTCAATGTAGCACAAACAGCCATTATGCAAAATTATGACATTAAAGGGAAAAAAGACTATTGCAGACTTTGCATTTTACAGTGCCTGCTACACAGACTAATAACTTGGAGAGAATTAAACAGGTGAGGCCCCTGGCTTCCAAACCAGCATTTTTTATATTGAATATCCCAAAGATATTCAACCTGGCCTGAGATTTGCTGCCCTGAATTAGACCTGACACCAGTAACAAAGGGGATTCTGTAATGGACATGGGCTCTCACAATGCACTGCATTAATGGGCATCATGGTGAACATAATCTGTCAGGAATGGTCACAATAAAGATGTTCTCCTGATTAATGTTCCACTAGGCCTGTGCTTAATAATTTATATAATTTGTATTAACTTTCAAATTGCCATCACTGTGGTGGTGGCCAAGGAAAAAAAAAAAAAAAAACACACAAACAATTCAATATAATTATTTCACCCAGGAAAACATTTTACTTGGCAATTAAAGCTGCTGGGTTCATACAGGAGTAATCGTTCAGGATTTACAGAGATGAATTATTGGGAAGCAAAACTGCATATTTAAACAACATAATAAGAAAATTCTTCTAAGAGGTCATAAATACTTTATAAATTACATTAATATTGGTGTTTGGTATTGCTGCATTTATATTCTCACAGACTGTGTATTTAATTACTCCCATAACAATGTATGATTCTATAAAATGAACAAACTTTTAAAATTGTGACAGTCTGCCATAGGAAAGTATCTCCATTTATTTTTCTATACTTTGAATAAAGAAATAGTAATGTAGTAAAAAATGGCCACTGTGCATTTCTTCACCTAATCCTTGTTTTTATACATGGAATTCAGCACATTGCACAGCCAGGATGGTGGGTATTGGTCAAGAATATCCTATGCTATCCTATCAGGATGATTAATGAAGGCACCTTTTTCACAGAATGTCAGACTCTGCCTTTTTAACAACTGACCTTTCATAGAATACTACTGAACTCATAATTCCACTTTTGTTCAGTTTCTTATTAGTGGAGTTAAAATTAATACTTATGGGAATGATGGCTAAGGTGATGCACAGTAAATCTTGGAGCACATCAACCTTCTGCTGCAGCTACCCAAGGAATAGTACCTGCATTTGTCTACTCCAATAGCATAAGTATTCCAGTAAAACTCTGTGTCCTTTCAAAAGACAAATTAGGTCAATATCCAACCCCCTTTCAAGCACAAAGCTGTAAATATGGAGAGAAAAGTTCAGAATCCTCACCAAACAGTTCCTACTGTACACAGAGGGGGTGTTCATCCTGCTGCACTGCTTGAAACTTCCAGGAGGGTGGGGATGTGTTCAGGAGACATTTTAGGCACACACCCTACAGGGAGCCACAGGGACTCATTCCCAGCATGGCCACCATGCCCTGAGACACTTTTCCCAGTTGGGAAAAACAGCCTTGTGCTGTTCCAGCACGGGGTTCTGGGGAAGGCACCACTGGGATGAAGATAATCCTGGTTTTGAATCCACTCCACTAAACTGCTGCCCCAGGTGGCCAAAGGCCCCATTTCTTCGAGGTGTTTCTCACCCACCCTGCTGCTCCTGTGGTGTCACACATGAACTGTTCATTTACTGCCAGCCCAGAATGCCAGAAATTAATGTGAGTGAGCAGATTCCCAGATGCCAGGTCAGCATCACACAGTGCTCAGGTGACAGGGCTCTCCATGTCCCCTTTCCTCCAGGACTGTCCCCCCTGTCCCCACCCTCCCAGCCCATCACAGGCTCCAGCTCATGGGGACAGCTCACTGCTCCTTCCCTGCAGTGCCCCAGCACCTCCCTCTGCCTGGAATGTGTCCCAGCTGCCCTGCAGCCTCCCCCTGCTCCCCTCAGCACCTGGTGCAGACAGGAGATGGAGGCTGACCACACCTGCAGGGACAGAGGCAGACAGGGATGCTCACCCTGCCCCAAGGCAATTCCCCCCAGCTCTGGCAGCAGGGACCAGGCAGGGACCATCACTGTCCTGCCCAGGGACAAGGGATGCTGCTGCATTCTCATGTGCCATCCCTGCAGCACTCTCTGCCCCCTGGCACAAACCCTGCTGCTGCCAAGCACAACTCACTCTGAACTGGGAGAGGGTGGGGTTGGATTGGAGATAAGAATAAATCCTGCCCTGGCAGGTGGGCAGGGCTGGCACAGGTGCCCAGGTTTGCTGTGGCTGCCCCTGGATCCCTGGCAGGCTGGACACTGGGGTTGGAGCACTGGGACAGTGAAGGTGTCCCTGCCATGGCTGGGGTGGCACTGGGGGGGTTTAAGGTCCTTTCCAACCCAAACTAATCTGGGGTTCTGATTCTAAGGTGTCTGAACAAAAGCAGCTCAAATAAAACACACTGGAATGTGTTTAGTTACAAGAGAAAAACACTATAAAATCATATGAGCTTAAATCTTCAGTAAGGACGTTCATTAACACAACTGGCTGTATTTTTATATCTTTATAAAACCCTGCCATCAACTCTTTCCCCTCATCATTAAACATTAACATTCCTAAACCCTGAAGTCACAAGCTCCAGACAGTTTCCTATCCTTGAAGGTATTTTCATGATAAAACATGAAACTTTTTATTGGTACACAAAGATCAAAACCCACCATTGGAGCTGATGTCCAACACTTAAGACCTCACACAACTGGCAGCAATTCTGTTGTAAAATGTGCAACAACAGCAGCAAACTGCTGCTTAATTTTTCTCCACACATTCATTGGCATTCATGTAAGGTTCATCCACATCCATTACAAGGGAAGGCATCTGCATTATGGCTGAATATTGTATCTTGCAAACAGAGCAGCATTTGTGCTGCTTCAGCCCTTGCAAACCAAAGAGGGCTTCACCCTAAATGAGGTTTTCCAGAACAAAGCTAAAGGACATTGGATGGATTTCATCCTCCCCTCAGAGCTCAGGGTTTTTTGTGAAGTCAACTGTGGCATAATTGAACTGTTCCTTTACTGGAGACCTGAGAGCTGCTCCATGACTGGAGAGCTCCATGCATTACATTAATATCTCTGGATGAAAAATAAACTCCTCCAAAAATATTCATTTTTTTTCCTGAATAAATTATACTCCTATTCCAAAAGAAAAAAACATTTCCTTCTCCTTTCAGGCTCCAGAAATGCCTTCACACCAGGAGAAGGATGAGTGTTTTCCCTGCACAACAAACAACATCTCATAACTTTATCATGGTTGAACATTCAGAAGTTGCCAGAGAAAAGAATCACCTCTGAAAAGCAGGAAAAATGTACTGAAATAATGAGTCATGTTCACTCGAGATGGGAAGCCATTCCTTAACAAGACTCCCAATTTAGAAGTGCTGGGTGAATAAAAAGCTATTTCCCAATTAATGTTCACAGATGTGTCTTCTGCAACCCAAAACAAAGCAGAGCTTCCAATTCTGCCAGGGCCACTCTGACAGAGCCTGCAGTTGGGTGAGTTACAGTTCCCTTGGTCATAAATCATCCTAATTACTGTGGAATTTTGATAACAAGTGATGGACCTGAAAGAAATGTATGGAGTGAAGACAAAGTTACAGGGTGAATGCAGACAAAGCAAAAAGGTAATGCAAAGAGAAGGGGCAGAGTCAATAGGATTTATTTCACTATTTCTGCAATGCAAATATGTAATAAACTAGTAAATATGTGCTCAGGTTCTTTTCAAGAGCTCCATAAAATTAAGAATTTAGATACAGCAAGGTTTTGGAATAAATAGCTCTAAGTAAATGAAAATAATTCAGCAATGCCTTCAATGATCCAGATGCTAAAGCCAACACAGAGCAGCCCTTCACTGCCACTCCTGTACAAGTTACAAATATTAAACAAGTTACAAATATTAAACAAATATTAAACAAAACCCAGTCCTAAAAATCCCTAGAAGTGACTGTTTGGGTGACACTGCTTTCAAAGTGTAAAATTTTACTGTACAAGCAATTTAGTAGCCTATAAAAGAATTCAATATTCTAGATCCACACCAGAGGGGAGCTCAGTCTGCCTCACCCCAGATGTGAACACGGTGCTATCAGCAAGTCAAAAGTGTTACCAAGAACATGAATTTTTGTTTGTTTTCCTTCAGCTTTGTTTTTTTTTGCCACTTTGGCATCTTTTTACTGTGATTTATCCACACTTCAGACAACAGATTCCTCGTTCATTTTCAAATTACCTGCATGCACTGGCAATCACACCTATCAGGAAGGTATTTTATTTTTTTTTTTTTTTTGTTCCTGTCTGCTTTTGTTTTGCTGCAAGTCTCACAAAAAAAGATTCCAAGACGTATTTCCCAGAACAGGCAGGAAGCTGGACACGCTATCCCAACCCTGAGGATATCCTCTGTTCCACACTGGCACATAAATCTCAAAGCCCAGAGGATTTCTGCATCAATGAGGAGCATCTGGACAAGCTCAGAGCCACAAGCAATATTACCCAGGCTGCAGAGAACTTCTGACCTGCAGGAGTTGAGAGGTGATCCCCACCATGACCAAGAGGAAAACAGAGAGGAGGAAAACAGGGATCTGCTTAACACAACCAGAGCAGCAAAACCTCCCAAAGTATTCAAGAAATCAGTAAAAAACCACCAAAAACTGCACCCACCTTGGTTTGTCATCCCTGTAACCATGAGCAGAAGAGATTAAAGAAAATCAGGCTGTTTCCAAAAATTCAGGGAGAGGTGGAAAAAGCCAAGACAGTCCATGGAGCAATGAGAGGTCAGAGTGGACTTTGGAATTGCAGAGGTACAAACAGAAGACATTTTCTATATTCTTCAGGTGTCCATTTAAAATTAGAACAAACTCTTCTCAGAGGTGAAGAACATTCAGGAGCGTGAAGAATGGCTGCTCCCAAATTATTGAGGTATTACAGCTCAAATTGCCTTAATGGGAGCTGATTTATATTTATGGCCAAGTTTCATACAGCATTTAAACTTTCCACAACTCCTCCCCCAAGTCAGACCATTGAACTTGAAGAGTTTAAAAAATAAGGCAGGAAATATTTTCCATCCTCCTTTGTCCATTCATCCAGCCATCTACACACCAGGATATTCCTGAAAGTTTTTGGTCAGCACAGCTGTATTTTATATATCTTAATGAAATCAAAGAATTTTTTAAGGATGGCAAAGACCTTTAAGATCATCAAGTCCAACCAGCACCACCAGGTTCACCTTTAAACCACATCCCCAAGTGCCACATCCATGGTTTTTGAACACTGCAGGGATGGTGATTCCATAGCTTCCTACACATCCCATAGCACAGGAATTTGTGTCTGGGGACCCTCAAAACCTTGGTGTCCTTCCATTCCCCACACACCTGTAAGTGCAGAGTTCTCTTGGCCTCAAGAACACCAGGAATGCCTTTGATGTTCCCACCACCTCTCCTCCAGGGAGATTTGTTCTCCTGGGATAAAACCCTGACCCCACTTTTAGGAACAACAGACATTTCCTATTGGAGCAGGAATTCTCTAAGAGCATCTGTCCTCAAGGGAACTTTCAAGGCCTTTCAGTGATTTCAATGCCTAAAATAAAAGACTTGGAATATCAGTTTATTGCCCAGATAAAACAATTTGGATGGACAACCTGTTTCAGCTTGAAACACAGCAAGACATTTACTGGGGTGGGTCCATGAATGTGAGAAAAATCTCTTTTTGTTCAATTCACTTTCTGGACATGCTTTCTGGAGTAGAAAGCACTCAGCATTTTCTGTCAGCAAGCACTGGGCACCATTCCTGCCCCCAGGAGCCACCCTGCACAAACCTGTGTGTGTGTGTGTGTGCACATGTGAGAGCAGCAGCTGCAGGAAGCACCAGTGGAACAATAAACTGCAGCCTGGCAGGCTGTGACACTGATGGAGCATTGCCAGCAGCAGGAGACTCTGAGAGGCTCTTCATCATCATCACCTGAGCACAAGCAAAACCCAACTGTGGGATGACAAAGCCAGGGGGACGGGCATCAA
Source organism: Erithacus rubecula (assembly GCF_903797595.1). NCBI lineage: Eukaryota > Metazoa > Chordata > Aves > Passeriformes > Muscicapidae > Erithacus > Erithacus rubecula. Next base: position 33,711,561 of record NC_136660.1, on the reverse strand, counting down.
TAAAGCACAGGAGAAACAAATGACAGCAAAGCAACTGGCTGGGAAACCTAAAGGACAAAGTTTCTAACTTAATCTCATTATTTCTTGCTCTGAGCTGGCAGAAGGAAAAGTCCTCTGCCACAGCCTGCAGACAATTCTGACTTCTTGTCTAAATCTACATTGTGATGATCATAACAGGAAAATAAAACACGATTTTAAAATCCATTAGTGAAGTGACAATTGACAGATATCAGCAGCCTATAGCTACAAGCCTCTGAAAGGTCAAAATTAACCAAACAAATTGAGAAATGCTCCAAACCTCATTTGATCAGCTGACCACAAGAGTTATTCAGAAACTGAGAAGCAATCAAAAAGTTTTTATCACCAGCAAGTGCCCATTTTAATAAGCAGTGAGGCAATAATGGGTATTTATCACTTAAAGAATTTATGTGCACTCAACAGCTTTAAATTTTTCAAAAGCCAACAGGAATTTATTTCTTACCCAGCATCAGTGAGAACCAGCAAAGATGAGCTGGTGGGATCAATCTACAAGAGAAATCCATCCTTGGAATTATTTTCATTTAATGAAATTTTAAGGAATTTTGGCAAATTAGGTTTCAGTAAGGCAAATGCTGCAGGCTCCAGTGAAACCATCCCAGCTCCTGTTTATTCCTGGTGGAGAGAAAACAACTCCCCATCCCAGGGAGGGCACCTCACACCACTGCCAATCTGATCAGACTCTGAACACCCTGACAGAAAATGAGATGAGAGATGGAAAGCAGCACTAAATGTTTCATATGATCAGCAATTCACAATTATTTCTTAAGTGTCTTTTCCCTGATAACTTTTTCCACTGCGTGATCTTAGTGAGAAGATAATGGGAGATGCTGCTTTTGAATAAGTTATGCATTTTCCCCTGCTTTACTTGAAACCTCACAATGCCACCATTATTAATATTTTCCCTCCACAAAACAGCAGTAGCCTTCCAAAGAAAAAGTCCTTGACCAAAATATCAGAGGATATTAAACTGAGAAGTGATCTACTGATGCAAATCATTAAATCTATTTGCATTTGCTTACTGAACCCTAACACAGAAATTAAACTACATAGTGTGGGAAAAGAGCTGGTTTTGCATGGTTAAAAGGAGACATCTTGGAAGATCCGAGCTCTATGTCATTAATTTTCCTTCTTCCCCTCATTAACAAGTAAAATGTTTTCACTGCTTGAAAAGTTTTAATAAATAGGAAAAAGCAGGGCAGCTGACATAAGTTTTTAATGTAATATACAAGAGCTTTTAATATTTTTACATATATTAATGTAAAAGCTAAAAATAAATGTTAAAAGGTTACATTTGTGAAGAAAGAAAAATGGCATTTACAGTTACAGGGTAAGGTTTTAGGATTTAACTCTTTCTTTCCCAGCATGGGGTGCTGAGGAGCATTTGCCATTTCCCTGAAAATCCCTGGAATTGCAGAGAGGAGCCAGTGCAGCAGCACCCAGGGGTTAAGGACACACATTCCCTCCCAGCTCTGAGCTCCAGGGTGATTTACTGGGCTTTGTCCTACCAAGTCTTAAATTCTTTTTATAGAAGGAATTACAGGAGGCATTTTAAGAACAGCCATAATTAGCACAAGCACTGGCAGGGTGAGACCTTTGGGTTTCACTGAAATGTGTGAGCCAAGGTGGCCAGGGGAGACCAGGAACTGCTGCTGGAGCTGGGAAAAGCCACCCAACACCAAAAATCCAAGAGAATCCCAGGACACACCCCAGGGAATGTGCCAGGAGCTCAGGGGTGGCACTGGGGGGGATTTGGGGTCCTTTCCAACCCAACCCATTCCATGATTTGTGCTGGGCACTGACCCATGGCATGACCTGGCATTTCAAACCCTGAATATTCACGTGGACAATGCTGTGTGTGAGCACCAAGAGCCAGTTCCAGTGTGCAGAACACAAAGCTCTGCTGCTCAGCTGGGCTGTGTTTCTAATCCTCATGGTTGGCCAAGAATCCTAAAACAAGACATGTTATAACAGCCCAGTGATCAGGTTTTACAGGGCTGATATTTTAAACCAGCAAAAATAACAACAAACTGTATTAGATAATATAACTTGTGCAGACACCCACTTGAAAACACCACAAATATGACTCTCTCTCTCTCAGTGTGGAAGATGTAGAGCTGTAACAGGACTGAAAAATGATTTTTTTCATGGGAATGCCTATGCAGCATCATCTCCTAGAGAAATTTCACAGAAAATAAATCTTTTCCTGATGCTCTGCCCTGTGCTGTGCCACAGATACTGTGCCTGGTGTGTCTTGACTAATGCCAGGAGTGATTCAGGCCAGGAGTGGAACCTTCCCACCTCTTGTGCCAGAGGTAGATTAATGCAGTGGAGCATTTTTCCATTGCAAATCCTTGTTATAAGGATGGGAAAATGGGCTGCATAATGACATGGATTATGTTTCTATTATGTACCAGAATTAGTGGGGGTTTGGAATATTGCAACTCTTCATCCTGGGTTTCCTCCCTGACTTCTGTGGTCCTCCAAAAAAAAAAAAAAAAAATTTGGTGCATAGATAATGCCACAGAGGTGTTTAGGGGTAAAACAGAAGGGTGTGAGCACAGACACACCTGGATGTGGGTAGCAGGAACCCTTCCTGCAGCTCTCCTTGAGGGACAGAACTGAGCCACACAAGGGTTTGACTGGCAGGTGTCTGTAAGAGCCCTGACTGCCAAACGTGATGGGAGAACGTGCAGGGCTTGAGGAGAAGCAGCACTGCAGGGCTTTGCAGAATCCCACATGGTTTGGGATGGAAAGGATCCCAAATCCCCCCCAGTGTCCCCCTGCCATGGCAGGGACACCTTCACTGTCCCAGTGTCCAGCCTGGCCTGGGCACTGCCAGGGATCCAGGGGCAGCCACAGCAAATCTGGGAATTCCATCCCAGCTCCTCATCCACAAAAAAAAAAAAAAAAAAAAAAAAAAAAAAAAAAAAAAAAATCTGTGCTTTTATTTTATTTCTTTGCACAGAGCCCTCAAAGGCTTCTCTGCCACGATTTCAGGAGAAAACCACAACTGAAGACTTGCAAAAAACATTCCTATTGGAATCTTGCAGTGCTGCCTTTGACAGATAATAGAAATGCAGCCCTGCTGTCTGGGAAAATAACACAGCTAAAGTCTAGTATTGATTACAGAGGAGTTGCTCAAGATTCACTTCAGCTTCAGTGAGAGAGGAACGTGGGTTTTGCTAATCATGCAGAATTAAATTCACCAGCCAGACCTGACAGTAAAACTTTGCCCACAAACCATTTCTAAAACCACATTTCTGAGCAGTACTACATGTCAGGCTAAACTCTAAAACATGCAGAAAGTTATTTTGTTTTAAGTTTTGGAAACACCACTTCCAATAAAAAGTTTTCTTAGCTTGATGCAGCATAAACAATCTGTATCATCTCCACAAGAAACTATGAAAAACCCTAGCCCAGTTTATTTTTAATAAAAGGAGGACTATGCTATATAATAACTCTTCCTGCCACATCCATTGAATCTGCTGAAATAAAGATTGATGCCTGGATATTTGTAGAGACTTCTACCAGAGAAGGTAATATTTCTTTTTTCCTTTCTTTCAAATTCTTTAAAATATACTTTCCTGTTGTTTTGAAGTAATTTGAAGTAACAAGCATCATCTCCCTATTACCCAGGCATCTGCATGTTTTATTTCCAAGAGAAGTGGCAGAAAACTCAATGAGGTTTGTGAGAGCTTTGTGTGACAAGTTAAAAGATATTTGGAAATGAAAAGTTTTGATAGAGGAACATTGATGTAAGAGTGATCTTCTGGTGATTGCTCCACACAGGCACCACAAACAGGCTCTCACTTGGCCCATCAGTAAGAAAACCAATGTTGCCAGCACTGGGAGGGGAGAAAAGGCAAAAATCTCATGTGGATTTGGACAAGCATCACCCAGAACCAGGTGATCTCTGAGCCAAAGCAGGACCTTGAAGGATTTGGGAACAGGGCACCCCAGAGGTAAAGAACAGGTGGGAGTGGTTGCTGGATTTGTTCACACTCACTGCTGTTTTAACACAGAATTGTGGAATGACTAAGGTTGGAGAAGACCTCCAGGATCATCAAATCCAACCATGCAACACCAACCAGGTCCTCAAGCTTGAACCCACCCAGGGATGGTGATTCCAGCACCTCCCTGGGCAGCCTATTCCAAAACTTTACAATCCTTCCATGAAAAGTTTTTTCCTAATTTCCAATCTCCACCTCCTTTGGTGCAACCTGAGTCCATTCCCTCTCCTCCTGTCCCTGTTCCCAAATCCCCCTGGCTGTCCCCTCCTGGCAGGGAGTTGTGCAGGGACAGAATTTCCCCCTGAGCCTCCTTTTCTCCAGGCTGAGCCCCTTCCCAGCTCCTCAGGGATTCTCCAGCCCCTGCCCAGCCCCTCAGGGATTCTCCATTCCCTTCCCAGCTCCTCAGGGATTCTCCAGCCCCTTCCCAGCCCCTCAGGGATTCTCCAGCCCCTTCCCAGCTCCTCAGGGATTCTCCAGCCCCTTCCCCAACCCCATCCCCTTCCCTGCTCCCTCTCTCCATTTGGATCTCATCCCAAACCCATGCATTTCTTTACCCCAAGTGTGTTCTCTGGCTCATTCAGGTTTTATCCTGTACCATTTCAAACAGACAATCTCTGTTGTTCCACAATCAAGGAAGAGCTGAATGAGGGAGAGTGGAGCCTCTTCCAAGGCACACTGCCAATAATCCTCTACTCACATAAGTCACATCAGATGTTCATGGTGAACCAGGAGCCCACTCCAAGCAGTCACACCTCTACCTCCTCCTGTGGGTTTTTACTGTGCCCCTGAGCTCCACTAAGTTTCTCAGGCTTGGCAGATGCTCAGTGGAAAAATAGGAGGAGTGGCACTCTCCCAAATGCCTCCCACTTGTGGCATCAAAGTGAGATATCACTCCCAGTAAATTTTACAGTATGAGGAATGAAACAGTTAGCAAAGTTGACATTTAAACCATCACCACTGGCTATGATTAAATACCTCAGAGAAGAACAGAGTGGCTCACACCTCTCCAAGTTATTGTTCCAGGCTCTTATCAGCCCCCCTGCATCCCTGCCTTTGCACACACCTGAGATTCTCCTTCCATCTCCAGCAGCTGGAAACCTGCTTCACCTGAGATCCTGCAGAGTTTCTGATGATGTTACAGTGACAGAGAGAGATTGACTGAAACCCTGGTGAACCTCTTGAACTGCAGAGTCACCCCTGAGAGCTTGAGGCAGATTGATAATACAGGAAGGGCCAAACTGGCTCCTGGTTCCTCCTCCTCTGATCTCCCTCGGTAGGATGGAGGGAAATGAAACACTCAGGCAAACTGAAAATCACCTGCAGGGAGCACAGAAGGCAGATGAGGTCACACTGCTTCTGCAAGAGCCCAAAGGGAAGTCTGGGTGTGTCCCTACAGCTCCAGGAAAATGAAGGTTTGACCATTCAAGAGTGCAGCAAGTCAGGCTCCCCAAATTCAGGTTGACACCAACAAACACCCAAGTCCCAGGGAGGAGGAGCAGAGCTGCAGAGAAGCTCCTGCAGGAGAAGCTCACAAGCTCCAGCTGCTCCTACACCCCAGAGTGCAGGGGCCCAGAGCCAGGAGGGGCTGTCCCCAAATCCTCCCCATCCTGGGGATGTCACCTTGGCAGGGACAGATCACAGCTGCTCAGCTGAGCTTTTCAACTCATGGTGGCATCCTCAAATCCCAAGGTGAATAAATGATATTCCACACCAGGGCTACAGGCACCACCTGGGACCTGTGCCCACCTTCCAGATGGCAAATTTAACTTTCATGTCACACACCCTCCTCAGCATGGGAGCATCACACTCCTCACATGGGCCATCCCTCCATGTGCCCAGCAGGAATTTTCCAACCACACACTGAGAGCTGATTTGTTTTCCTCAAAACATGTTCTACTACAGCCCTTTCACTAAAATCCTCCAGTTCCCCCAGCACTTCCCTGCCCCAGCTCATGTGCAGCCCAGACAAGCCCTGCCCCATGCTGACCTGGCAGGGAGCTGGGAAAACCAGGCTGGGTTTTCCTGAGGGAAAAGGGAATTTTGGATTTTTGTAACACTGGGAGAAACTGCTCCCTGCTGCCATCCCAATGCCAAGTCAGCAGCACACATTTCCAAAGGATTTTGTGCTGTTAATATTCAGAGGCAAAGCCATGGTTTGTGTTACTGCTTGTGGAAGTTTGGAGTGGGATCCTCTGCTCACCAAGGGGAAAATTCACTCCTGCACTTTGAAATGAGACAAAACTTCTCCAAACAGAATCATCCCAATGTGGGATCATCACAGCTGACAGTAGAACAACAAAAAAACTAATTCTGAAACTCCAAAGCTGCTGAAGATACTTGGAAGTAAAATAACAGTAAAAGAAAGGAAGTTTTTCTTTTGGGGATGAGCAAGAAGTGCTCATTTGCAATATTTCAGGTAGGGATGTTGGAGGAATATCAATCAAACTGATCATTAGATTGGCATGGACTGAAAGACAAGTAGTATGTATAACATGTATATTATACAGACACATATACTAGCAAAACACATATATGCTGTTATTATATATAATACAAAATAATATATATAACTTGCATTTTATACATACATACATACACATATAGATATACATATATATATATACACACACAGTTTATACACATTTAAAGGTTTTTTAAAATATGAACTGTGAAGATGAAGTTCCTAGTAGACAAACTTGCCCAGATTAAGATGTCAAACTTTCAGGGACCTGGATCAGGGCATCCTTATCCCAGAATCCCAAATATTTTGGGGACCTTAAATCCCCCCCAGTGCCACCCCTGCCATGGCAGGGACACCTCCCACTGTCCCAGTGCTCCAGCCCCATCCAGCTCCAGGAATGGGATGCACATCTTGAATTCCAAAAAAAACCATCCCTCTGTGAGGTGTCTGCACTTTTAAACCCTGGCAGCTTCAGGAGCAGAACAACCTCAGGTTATTACAATTAGTTTCATCTCATTAATAGATCAATTTCTTTCAAGCATACTGAAAGCAGGTTTTACTTTGTTGCTTCTCCTTTTAGGCTCCATTATAGTCTGTGTTCTTAAGTTTTAAGGAGAGCCATCAGTGAGGAGGTTGTAATCTCAGGTGATTAATTGCACAGCATTTTACAAGCTGTAAAACAGAGCAGGATCTCCACAAAGCGATTATGCCATTAACCAGAGGCTCTTATCAGATTTTTCTGCAACTACCAGGTTTGTCTGACAGATTGCAAGTCTTAAGTATTTATATATTTCAAAGGTTTACTTATTTTTGTTGTTAAAAAACCCTAAAATCTCTATTGATTGTTACATGCAATTCCACATGAGAAGTCCCAAGCACGGTGGAGCAGAATACCAATATTTATTACCAGACTTGTGCTCATTATGGTTCTCTCTGACAGGGGTCCATTAAAATCAATTTTTATGTTTCTTATGTTTGGTTTTTTTTTTTCCCACCCAATGTTCTTGCCATGGTGTTTATTAGCCAGTTAGGAGAAGCACCAGGCACTGCTTTGTTTTTATTTTATTCTGTCGAAAATAATGAGGGCAGATTTAACAACTCTTCACTAGCAATGAGTAGAAGAGATTAAATGTTATACTTCAGCACAAACATTTACAGATGGCTTTAAAATTTTTAGAACTTTATCAGTGCTAAAGACAAAAGGAAGACCCACCTTCTTTCTTCAGATTTAAATTCCTGAAGTAATCATAAAAAATACTCTTGTTGTCTTTAACTTCAGAGTTATTCCTGAGTGATAAGACCCTCTAATGTAACAATTTTTGCACATAAATCATGCAGCCTGTGAGGTTAAGAGTTACCAAGATGCCACTAATGCCTCAAGATGAAGTCAGCTCACCACTGAGAGAAGTGAAGATCTAAACAGGTGAAAATTAAAATTTAGGAAAAGGATCTGAACTGAACAACTTCTGCTGAATAACAAGATCATGAACATGACCACGTTACAGGTGAATAAACCAGGTGTCCTGGTAAAACAAAACCAGGTTTTTTTACCAGATGTTGTGGTAAAAGAGCAGCACCCACTCCTACAAATGGCTCTGAGAGCCCCCAGATGTTCTCCCTGCCCTTATTCCACTCACTCTGTGACATTTGCCCTGCACAGGATGAGGATCCTCATCCCTGGGCTGCTCTCCAGGCAGATTTTGCTCTGCAGCAAAGCCAAGTTTCAACTTTATCCTAAACACCCATTTATTTCCATTCCTCATCAGCAGGAACCCAGCCCTTAAAGCAGAATCTGAAGAAAGGGAAGCAGTTTTTTCAGTTATTTTGCAGTTGGCAAAACTGTGAAATCCAGAGGCTTCCGAGTTTTCGCATGGGAGGCAAAATCCCATTTCAACCAGAACACACATTCTGCTCCATATTCCTGATTAATTTTACACCCATTTCAGTTACAAGGAATCAAATAGGAAAACAGGCATTGCTACAAATCCATGGAGAATTTCAGAAGCAAACACAGGATGAAAAAAAGACAATGTTGAGAAAAGAAGCCAAACCTGTTTGTCTTGTCAGTGGGAGCAGCAGTGTAGTAGACTGTGGAAAAGTGGAATTTAATTACCAAACCCAGCTGAAAATCCAGTCTTAGAGGAGTCTGAGAAAGTCTAAGAAGTCTTGATTTTGGCAAAGAAATTTGGCATAGGAATTTAGTATCTAATTCTGAATGAATTCAACGTTCCTTCTAAAAATGTCACTGAACATTTCCTCACAAATAAGGACAAAAAAAAATCCAAGATCTGGGCAGGACAGAACACAAATTACAGCAGACTGAACACAAATTACAACAAACAGGGAAATGCACTGATGCCTCCTCAGCTAGCCTGGATTTGAGGCATCATCTCCACTGGCACATGGGATCTGTTCCAAACTCCAGAAGACATCACAGCTCTGGAAAACAGCTCAAGCTCCCACAAGAACCACACAGCAATTAAAACAATCAGTCATTCCTGCACCTACCTGGAGCCTGGATCTATATATAAAAATATAAAAAAATAAATGTAGGTCTGCGAGATTTGTGAGGTGTGCAAGAAGATTTTACCCTCAGTGACATTTCTATGTGTGCCAAAAATTAAGGGAGGCAGGAGATGCTTTCAAAACTCTCATTAAAAACACTTCTGGTTTAAAATGTTTGATAATATTTTAGAGGCAGCACAGGAATTGATGTGTTTTGGAGCCCTTAAGGGGGCAAAAGAGCCTCCTCCCAGTATGGTTAGCAAAAAAAGAAATGTGTTCTGAGATCCTCTGGGCAATGTGCTCCCCTCAGCAGGAGCAGAGGCACAGGATCAATAGGACATGAACTCACCCAGCTGGCAGCACGCTGATTTTGGGCAGTTTTATTTCATGTACACCCAGTTCACACCCTGATATCTCGATCCTTCCCACGGGGCTGAGCAGAACCACGTGTTTCTCCTTGCATGGAGATCCTCCCTGCTTGGAATTCACCTGTTCAAGGAAATAAAACCCACTTTAACTGCAGGAATTTTCACCAAGGAACAGATTTGAGCAGTTTTCAAAAGCAATTTGAGGAAAAGCAAGAAAACAGTGAATTTCAAGTTTCCTCAACTACGGCATTCACTTTCAAAATTCCAACTTAAAATGATCCATCCTTAGAAGTCAGCACCTAAATCAAAGTCCCAAAAAAACCCATTAACTAGCAACATAGTGATCTTCATAAAAATGTGAAATAGAAGCAGTTTCATGGCTGGTTTATCAGCTAAAATCCAATGTGTTGTGACACTTATTTAAAACAGGATTGTTGTGACAACAAAGTAGATTCAGTGGTTTAGAGCAGCAGTGTTATGCAAATAACAGCTGGAACACAAATAGAAAATGTCTGCTGGAAAAGAAAACATATGAAAAAATCAATCATTCCTTAGGAAAAGAAGCATATTTTTATTCCCATTGTTACCAGTCTGCTTTTACGATTACTGATAGGATGTAGCTGGAAACAGCTGCCAAGTATTTCTCAATATTGGACAAGACCAACAACAACAGACTTGTCAAATTCATCTTGGCTAAAAAAACCCAGCCCAGTCTGGATGTGTGAGTTGGATTCACAGTTTGGTTTGTGCCATCACTGCAGGAGGACAGGACAGGACACCAACAGTGTGTCCACTGCAGCCAGACACCAAACCAACCAAATGCTGTGCTCCAAAGAGCTCAGCTCATGTGAAACTGGGAAAAAAGTGAACAACTGAGAAACTGTGAGGCAGCACAAGCTAATTCTGTCAGCAAACACAGAATAAAAGGCTCCTACAACAGTTTGGGATGGAGGGACCTTAAAAACCACCTATTTCCACACCTCCCACTGTCCCAGTGCTCCAGCCCAGTGTCCAGCCTGGCCTGGGCACTGCCAGGGATGCAGGGGCTGCCCACCCTCCCAGGGAGGAATCCCTCCCCAAAATCCCATCCAACCTGCCCTCTGGGAAGCCATCCCACTGTTCTGTCCCTCCAGGTGCAGGACTTTGCATTCCACCTGTTGAATTTCATGAGGTTTCCTGCAGTGTGAGAGACCAACAAATTTCTTGGATTTATTTCATTTGCCTCCCTGTGTTCAAGGCTTGGAGCAGCCTGGTGCAGTGAGAGGCAGGGAATGGGATGAAATGAGATTTAAGGTCCCACCCAGCCCAAACCATGCTGGGATTCCATGAAGGACAGAGCAGGGGTGCAGCAGGAGCCAGGAATGTCCTTGCAGGGTGACTGAGAGCTGCCCACTGCTCACAGCTGTACAATAATTAGCTGTTTTCCAAATAAGAGAACTTTTTAAAATCCCATTATTAAGTGCTGTGGAATGAAGTCACATCTGTGAATAATATAATCAGTGTGAGAGAGCAGAAAAACCATCAAGCTGACAGCTTTGCATAACTAGAGCAAAAGTAAACCTAAAGCCCCAAATTTTGGGAAGCTCTTACACAATTCCTCCATTGCAGACAGAGCAACCTCAGCTTGGAGAAGTTCAGCAACTGCAGGTTCCCTGAGGTTTATTTACTTTGACTGCAACCCCAATTGCTAAATAATCAAATGTTTGGTGGCATCACTAAGAAATTCCTTTCCAAGCAACTTTTTCCTTCAAGGATGTGGGAGAAAATCTCTGGAAGTTCATCTCATTGCAGAACTCAGCAAACAAGCAGCAGCAGTTTACATATGTGGCAAACCAGCAGCTACTCTTCATATTCATTATATTTGAAACCTTGAATGACTGCAACTCCTATTTGCAGCCTTGTTTATCAAGCAGCAGCATTTAGGAGGTTTATTTTCTAGAATGAAGCTGCAGGACATCACTGCACATCCACATCAGCTGGGGTGAAGGTCACTGACTGAAGCACAGTGCACACTCCTCTGCACAGATACTCATTTTGGATTTTAGGCTGCCTAGGAGGAGAATTTCCTCAAAAAAGGGTTGTCCAGCATTGGAAAAGGTGACAAGGGAAGTGGTGGAGTCACCATTCCTGGAATGTCCAAGGCCAGGCTGGACACTGGGTTGGAGCACTGGGACAGTGAAGGTGTCCCTGCCATGGATGGGGGGCACTGGGGGGGGATTTAAAGTCCTTTCCAAACCAAAACTTTTGTGATTTATGAAAAATTTATGAAGAATTCTGATCAGCTCTTGCATCATCTCCACCTTCATTCTCCCCTTCCACTGCAGCACCTTCAAATCTGTGACAAAATATCTTGTAGTTTTGTTATTAGAAAAAAAAGATGATTTTTAGAGAGGAAACATCTCCTCCCAACCTCAAGAGTTTTCCCAGAGAAATAAAACCCTAAGTGCAGCATTTTAAGTTAACCTCACCCAACTGCTAAATACAGCAAACTGCAATATTGTAATTTGATTTAAATTTGCATTAAGCAGCTTTCCCACTACTATTAGTAAATAATTCAAATATTTCTATGTTCTGTTGTTCCTAACACCTCCAAAATTTCCACTGGACATTGGCCTGGCATCCTAGAACCCAATTCACATCCATAATGATGAACAGAGAAATAAAAAATCCAGAGAAATCTTGAGAATCAACAAGGCTTCAAAAAAATAAAATCTGTAGCAAAGCATTTCCATGCTCCATGTTCTCCCAGAAAACAATCTTTTTTTTTTCCAGAAAAGTCCAGAGAGCAAACCCTGTTTTTCCTTCCAGTATTATGAAGAACTGAATCCTTCCCATCAGAGCCCTATCTCTGATGGATCTCCCCTCCACAGCTTTTTCCATTTCCTTCACTCTGCTTTTACAATATAAACCCACCACACCAATATCAAAATATTAACAATAATCCCCTCTGCATCTGATTTAACAGGGGATTTCCATTAGGCTACAGCATGGAAGTCCTCATGATTTTTTTTTTTTCTTTTCCCCTCCAATATTTCTGAGAATCAAAGCAAAAATAACATATTCAGCTGGCAAATCCAATGTAGCCACACACACATCCTGCAATTCAATTTTTTTTAAACCAAGAGAGTCCTGCATTAATCAGGGAGATGTTCCTCCAAGAAAAGGGATCTCCTGGTCCTTTTCAGATTAACCAAGTGTTAATTGAGCTTTGTGTGATGGAAATACAACCAGCAGCAGGAAATTGCATTGCAATTCTTTCCTCTGTTTCCTTGCCTTCTCTCAGAGCCCAGAATGGTCCCATTTCCCCCATTTCTAGCCAAGCACTGCAGCAGGTTTGGAAATGCTCTGTTTAATTCTTCCTCTGCACAGAAGGGACTCCTGGGGAAGTGAGGAACCCCCCCAGGTGCCACAGGAGGTTTCCACACAACATGCTGGGCCAGGAGGGAGCACACACTGCCTCCAAACACTGAAACTCACTGTCAGAGGAGCCAGAGGAATTCTAACTCAAAAAATCTGAATTTCTGAATGTATTAATCCAGCAGAATCACTGTCTGCAGGTGATTCCCTTGGGGGTGTTGATAACACCCCACCAGAGGTGTGACCAAGCATCCCCTTGTTCATCTGCATCCCATTCTTCATAAATTTATACTAAAACCTTCACCACTTCCCATTCTCCATAGATTTATCCTAAAACCTTCATCACTTCCCATTCTCCACACATTTACCCTAAATCTCCACCAAAGTCCTGACATTTGCATCAAAAATGAGCTCCAGTCCACAAACACCTGCCCTGCTCTGATGGTGCCATAGAGCATCAGGGACTTGCCAAAAAAAGCAATTCCAGACATTTGCTGGGTTTGAGGATGATCAAGAAATGCCAGGGGAGCTTCTTCTTCATCCTAATTACAGAAAAAACCACCAGCCCTGAACCCTTGGAGAGTCCTTCTTTTGAGTATCTCAAACCTGCTTGCTATTGACTCAAGTTTTGAATTAAAATTCAATCAAAGCTTCAAATATTGGATTTAAATTTAAGGGGAATACATCAGAGTTTGGCAATTTGCTTCTTCAGCCTTCCTGATGCAGTCATTTTGCATCCTTCTCCTAACAAAATCCTTATCAAATCCCATCAGCCAAAGCAAAAATCCATCATAAACCAATGGTTGCAAAATGATTTAGTGTCAAAAAAGCTTTTCTGCCACTGGTGAGGGTGCCCATGCCAAGGATTTCACTGGATTACAGTTCTCTCAACATCTCCTTAGTAGTTTAAAACTTCCTGTATTTGTTTTACTGGGTTCTGCCTGTTTATTTAAAAGGAAACAATCCATTGTATGTAAAGAATATGGGAGAAGATATTAATAGTAAAGGTAATGAATTTCTGCACATATAGTGCAGGGTGGAGGGTGATTTTTCAACCTTATGGGGCTTGTTTTAGAGGAAAAAGGCATTTTTTAGTGTTTCAAAGCAGAGAAAGAATTAAGGGCTGTGAATAGAAGACAGGATCCATGCAATCAGAACAATCTAAAAAGCTGCTCCTGTTAATATCTTGATTAATCATCTATATTTGCACCTCACAAAAGCTACTGTTTCAAGAGAACAAAGAGTTTATGTACTACAAATCATTTAACTGTAGGGAAGAAAGAAGGAAAGAGTTGATTGGATATTTGACACTAAAAGTAGTTTAATATATTGAAATATTAGTATCACTTTGCTGTACTGAAATAAAAGTTAGAGACAATGAAGAACATTTAATTCTGAGTCTTTTTGCATATTATGAAATGTCTGATTTCTTTCCAAGCTAAAATACAACATTTTCTAAGAGCTGCTTCCTCCTCTTGAAAAAAAGAGTCCAAAGATTTCCAACTAAATAGGATGGTGTGAACTCCAAAGCAAAATGAAGCTGTGGCTGCCCTGGATCCCTGGCAGTGCCCAAGGCCAGGATGGACACTGGGCTGGAGCACTGGGATGGCAGCTGATCTCTGCAGCCCACAGGGAACTCTGACCAACAGCCCTCATTACTTAATGCAAAAATCATTTCTGAACCAGGTAAGGCACAATTCCAGTATCCCCCCACTCACAGCATCCTCCAAACACATGGAGAACTGTCAGCCCAAGGAGAGCCAAGTGCCTCACAGGCTTTAAATGAAGGCCAAAGTTTATTCTTGAGGAAAAGAAGGTGCTGCAATCATTAAACTCAAGAATAAAGTCTTGAAAAGCAATCCTCTCAGTATCTAATCTGATGTCATTCTGTCAATACAACTGGCTAAAAAGTAAAACAACTTTTAAAATTATCTTTGATGCTCTAAAATACAAGTCCTTATATCCTGCAGCAGGTTCCTGTGAAGGAAACAACCCCTGCCCTGGACACAAGACACAATCACTGTCTCTGCTGGGTGGATTCCTCCTTCCTACAGCATCCAAAACCAACTTTCAGCTTTCCAGGAAAAAGCCCTGGAGATGCAGGTCCATGGAGCTCTGTCCTGGCCACAGAACCATCAGCACCTCCCCAGGAACCCTGCAGTGCTCTCCTGCTCTCTCACTGCTTCTCTGGGCAAATCTCACCCTGCCTAAGCCAACCTGGAGCTTCAGAGGGTATGAAAACAAAACCTCCCCATTTCCTGGTGTGGGGAGTTTGGAAAGGAAATGTCAGGCAGACTGGAAGCAAATCCAGGGTTAGTTTGGGGTGATGCCATTTCTTTACCTTCCGAAGAACTAATCCCATAAAAATGTGAAGGTGCAGAATCAAGCTGCATATTCTGAACATATCCAAACACACACTGGCACAAACACTCCAAATCAGTCCCCCTCTTCCCTTATGCAAAGGCCCACTTGACACAGCCCTGCCAGAGCAGAGGGATCCGTGCTCACACGCAGCAACATTTGCTTTCCACGGCATTTCAAAAGTCGCCGAGGAGAGCAAACACACAATTCTTTATTAAACAATCCGAGACAACAAAAGCAAGTTCCTGTTGTCCCATGGCATTATCCTGCTAATCCTCTTTGGATGGCAACCAGAAAGCCCAAATGCCAAGCTGGGGAAGAGCCTTTCCAAGCTCTGCTCGCCTCTGGCTCTTTGGCTGCGCCTTCAGTCGCTGCTTTGGCAAAGGGGAGCAGTGACAAATTCCCAGCACCCAGGGCTGGCCCTGACTGCTTGATTCACTGGGAGGGCACTTGCTTGGCAATAAAGGCACTTTGACTCCTCTGGAAGGGCCAGGTGGGTCACTGCTCCTGCATTCAACAAGTGCAGTTTTCAGCTCCATCTGCTGCTCGTGCCAAGCTTGGATTGGAGCTGGTGCTTGAACAGCAGACCCCAGTGGGCTGTTTAAAAAAGAATTCTGATGTATTGTTTCCTCCAAAAACAAGTAAACACATCCTGCATCTTCCCCCAGCTATTACTTACACAGGAAATTTAAATGGGATGCAGGCACAGCAGCCACGTGGCACTTAAACACCAAAGCAAACCATATATATATATCAATTAGGATATTGATACCATGTGATATCAATAGCTCAAATACAAGATTAACACCTGATGATCTCTGAGGTGTTTTTCAACCCAAACAATTCTCAGTTTCTACTTACACACAGCACAGAAGTGTGGTGTTAATTAGTTTTAAAAATTGCTGATCGTGGTAAGGACACAAAGTTATTAATGGCATCTCATCAAACTGGGGGCTGCCAAGAGATATTACAATTAATTAGAGTTACACTGGGTAAGAAATGGAGCAGCAAGAGGAGGCAAACACACTGTCCCTCTTATCCCACCAAGCACCTGGCAAAGGGATTCAGTCCCCAGCTCTTTATTTTAAAGCTGGAAACCCTATGGCAGAAGATTCAGTTAGAAGCACTACAAAGCAATGTTATATTTTATTGAGTTGGTCAAAATTTTAACATTGTCAGGGAATAAACCACTGATTTTTCATACTTGTAATATATATATTTAAAAAGAATTAAGGAGTTTGCTTCCAAACAATTAAAGAAACAAATATACTAAAGAATGAAAAATTAACAATGTTAATCTAATCTCTTCAAAATTAGAGGGTCCCCCAAAAAAACTATTTTGTAGTTACTGGGTTGAGTTTCAACAACTCCCTTTCAGCTCAGGGAGGGCTGGAGTGCCCAGAGCTCTGTGTCACAAGGTGGGGATGGGGCACAGCTTGAGCTGGGAGGGCTTTTCCAACCTCTGTCACTCTGGGATTTGAGGATCTACTCCCTAAAAACCATCCAGGTGCTTGCTGTAAGTGTGTTCACACTTTACCCTAAGAGGCTGCACTTTGAGGCACAGAGAAATAGAAAATTCCCTGCCCAAATCTGATAGAAATGCACACACAGAGAGCCTGGAGTGCTCAGCTCCTGCAGGCTCAGCCTGGATCTAAATACAGGCAACTGCTCCAACACAAGAAAACAGATGAAATTTTAATCAAATGAGTCTTGTATCAGGTTCAGGGGAACTGAAAATGGCTAAAAATGAAAAAGAAACCCAGCAGAAGAATGACTTTAATATTGGGTAACATTTCAAGTTTTTATCACCTAAATCCACCAAATTCCTAATCTGCTCCTGCTTGTCTTCTCTGCAGAGCTGGAGTCAGGACCAGCTAAATAAAAGATAATGCAACTAGGCATAACACAATAAAAGATATTACCTTCCCAATGCATTATTGCTGCC
Organism: Erithacus rubecula; assembly: GCF_903797595.1. Taxonomy (NCBI): domain Eukaryota; kingdom Metazoa; phylum Chordata; class Aves; order Passeriformes; family Muscicapidae; genus Erithacus; species Erithacus rubecula. Next base: position 33,694,515 of record NC_136660.1, on the reverse strand, counting down.
AATTATAAGAATCACTTCAACTTAATTTCAAAGGCACAATCACCCTCAACTGTAACAGTCTCTTTTTTAAATTTCAAACAGTATTACATTAAGGCAATAACTCACCTTCCAGCTATAATATGTCTCCCTTATTGCAAAAATACATTTCATAAATACTTCTCATCGACAAGTCAAGCTAATTCAGGTTAATTTTATTGTATTTTGGTGCTATCTCACATTTGTGTGCAATTACCTTTATCATTTTATTGCCGTGCCAGAAAGTAATCAGAACAATTATTTGAAAAAGGAGGGGTATAAATTCTAAATCACACTTTGCTGGCATTTTTGATAAAATAGCAGCTTTATCTCAGGAAGTGGCAGGGACATGGGATAAATCATGCATCAGTCAAGTGTAGCTGACCCCCAAGTGCATTGCACAATATCAGGAGTGCTTCAAAAGAAACTTTCCTATATAATCCATCATTCTTTATAATACCAAAATAGCTCTACCTGAAGAGTAGGAGCTGGAGAATAATAACAAAATAAATCTAAGCAATATGAACAAAACCATTAATAGTGCTCCTTAAGCTGAAGGGGAATCAGGAATCTGAGGTGTGGGTGAGGAAAGAATTTCACTGAAATTTTTGAAGTGAGCAGAGCAGCAATATGTGTGTTAGGAATTCACTAAAACCACAAAATACAGGGAAATAAATACACACAGAAGAGGTGTTGGTATAAAAATATAAAAAGGAGTATATTGCTGACACACACACATCTGGATTTTCTTCTAGTTATCCATCCCTGCTCCAGCCAGGATAAGGGTTTCACTATTAACAGAGCAAAGCATCAGGGTTTGTACAAGGAGCCATTTACAACCTTCAAATTTAACTGTGAAAAAACCCAGCAAGGAGCAGAATGACATTTAGAGTTTTCCAATGAAAGACAAAAAGTGCCACGTTGCCATAAGAACACCAAACCCCCCCAAATTTCTGAATTCCTAACTATGGAGATATGCTGAGGTTTGGTCACCCAGAGCCCAGGAAAACCCAAAACTCATCTCTGGCCACATCATCAGGGATGTGTGGGAGGCACAGACAGTGATTGTGGAAAATTCCCACCTCTGCCTGCTTCCCCAAACCATTTTCCAGCAAAAGTGTTGAGCACATGGCATGGGTGATAATTGATTCCTGCAAATCCCCAGCCAGGCACATGCTGGGTGTCACCCCAACGTGGGGCTGTGCAAACTGATCACACACAGGCCCAAAATCACCAACTGCATCAGCACAGAAATATTTAATATGCATCCAGAGCACAGGGAAGTATCTGCACAGCCCCCCACAGAGGACTTGGAGTGTTTTCCCTCAAACCTTTTGTCTTCACACATATCAAAAAAGTCCCCTAACAGCTCAAGCTGCACCTTTCAACTCCATTTGAGGGTGGGGGAAATGAAAAGGTTAGATAATAAATTATTAGTTTGGTGTCATTTGCCAGCTATATCACACCTAGCCTGCAATGAGAGGGAACAGGGATTCTCCCTACCCAGCATTTCTCTGCTAAAAGGTGTTTGCAACTGGAAGATGCATAAATGTAACTAAAGAGATGATGGTTCAAAAGAAGTAAGTGAAGCAAGAATTTATTTACCTGGATTTCTTCCTCAGCTATTCTGTTTTAAAAAACAAAACCCATTTGCTTTTGTAGAAAAGAGGCAAACAACACAAACCAGCAAAACACTCATTTCCTAAGCCACATGACATTATGTAAAGCAGATTAAAACCACAAGAGATGCCACTATTCAGACATTTAGAGCAGTGATAGAAGTTGCCACCAGGAATAGTTAGAAATGCAGGTGTGATTGCACCAGAAATGTTTTCCTAGAGGAGCATCACTGATGTTACAAAAATAGGCATTCCACACACATACAAAAAAAAGGGTATTTGTGTCTTCAAAGTTCATTTCAAAACTATTTCAGGGAGACAGCTATAGGCTAACAATGTGTTGATGCCCTTCTTTCAGCAGAGTAAATTGTCTGAATATTTGGATAAACATCCATGTTTCCTGATGCTGCTGTGATGTCACTGACCTGCACTCCCACCACTGAAGCATCAAGCCTCAAAATTCAGCCCGTTTTTCAGGGAGGTGCTCATTACTAGGGAATGGAAAGAGCAACAAAACTGAGAGAGCAGCTCTGCCCTGTTATTTATGCTCTGTGGCAGATGGATACGTGCTGGGGAAAGGTCCACTGATGCCTGTTCCCAACCATGACAGAGCTGCAGAGATTTACAGTGCAGCATCAATCTTGTCAGCTGGATTCCTAATCCTGACTGCTGGGCACTGGGGAAAAAACAAACTATGCTAGGTGAACTCTTTTGTAATGCTGGACTTGCAGTGGACACCTCCATGAAAAGGCATTTCACTGGAAACTTACTTTTGGAATGGGCTTTGATGCCATCGTGGAAGAAAAAGCTCCACCTGAAAGGAAACAAAAAAATAAATAAATTCCCAGTTAGATTGTTAAATCTGAATTCCACAGGGAGAGCTGAATATCCTGAGTTTTCTCCTATAACCAGCTCTGTATCAGTTTTTGAACAAGCTCAGGGTTTCAGTACACAGAATTTCCAAAGGGGGTTTGGTTTTTGACAAACATGGAATTTTAATGTTAAGTCACCCACTCGTCATGAGGCAAACAAAAAAATCAACAGATGGTACATTGAAGAGTTCTTCCACAACAAGCACTGCACAACTCTAATATCTGGAAAAAGAATGCCTCAAAAGATAAAAGTATTAATTGAATACATTTTTGCAGGCTGTCATGTACTTCTAAGTGACTGAGGAAAATGAAGAGCCTTCTGTGATTTAGGAAATGCCACATTTTAAGGCATGAAAGAGATTTTAAAGCAAGTGATTGTCATATATTCTGGGTTTAAAAGCACAGATTTCACACCTCTGAGTACCTAAAACATTTTAACTTCAATTATTATAATTCTAGCCTTTAACATTATTTATATAATTAAAGAACACAACTGCTTCCTTTTTGCTCTCCCCTTGGAAATAAAGGATATTTCCTATTTCTTTGGCATTTAGCTCCCCCTCTATGGCTTTTTTTTAGTGCCACTCAGCCAAGATGGCTTTGTCTTTGAAGATGTGGTATAAAAACTCTGTTTTTTGGTTTTTTTTTTTTAAATCAGGGAGATTATGTGCCAAAGCTCAGCTTCACAATCCTGACTCCCAGCCAGCCTCGATGGGAACTGCTCCACCTAAATCAGGGAATTCAGGGATAACTGTGTCCACTTTAGGAATGGGAAATCTCTGAAAAATGAAATTATATGAACATCCCAGGCTTTCCTTGAAGTCCAAGGCACTGACACAACACATGGCCACTTCCCAGGCACTTAAAAACAAACAGCAACATTTAATCTTAACATTGCATCTTACTTCAGTGCTTAAAATTAAGATGAATAATTAGTATTTTAATTATAGTAACAAGGCAGGCATTGCAAAGAGAACTCACTGCATTTTTAAATGCAGGTCAGGCAGATGAACAATCTAATAGAACTACTTAAAATATCTGTGATAGAGCTAAAAATAAAATAGTAATTTATTTCCATCATCAGCTCAGAGCTCGGTCTTTTAAAGCACCCAGCAACACTCAGGATTTTTAGATCTTCCTGAAGGGAAAAGCTGAAATTTTTGCCTCAACAACCAGATTTATCCAGAAGTTTATTTCAAACTCTGGTTGAGCTCCATCTGCTCACCCAGCAGGCTTTCCCTGAACTTGGGTCAAACATGTCCAAAGCATGGTGGTTAGAAGGATTCTGACAGCCAGACAGGGGAAACCACACAAACCCCTGGGTTTGGAAAGTCCAAACCATCCTTCCAAAGGCATCTCAGCCCTGCAGAGGCTGTGCTGGAGAAGGTCAGCATCTCACATGGAGCTGAAGGTTCTCCTGAGCATGACTCTGGAGACAAGAAGCCAAAAGCTCTTTGGAAGAACACACATTGATCACACCAGTGAGACCAGAACCAAACCCCAAAAACCTGAAACCTTCATGGCAGCAATGGCTTCACCAAAATGGAAAACTTACAGAGTGGGATAAACTGAAGGGATTAATGAATAGTGTGGAAAAACAAACAGAGTAATTTGTCAGCAACCCTCAGTAGCTCAGAGCGGCCAGCAGGACCAGTGATTCCCATCTCCATCTCTCCTGCCCCAGCCTCCCTTGGCCATTCCAGCAAGATGTTCCCAAGCTCCCCACAAGCTCTGCCCCAGCCAGGAGCTGTGCTGAGGCAGCAGGATGCTCCCAAAACTCCTGAAGATGCACAAACCCTGCAGCTGCTGAAGGCTGCAGGAAGCAAACACGTCACAGTGCCACCCTGGGAGCATCCCAAACCTCTGGATGTGTCAAGGCCAAAGGGGGAAGAGAAGTCAGAGGTGACAGCAAAAATAGATCCTTGAAGGGCAGGAAATTCTTCAGCCATGCTCTGCTGCTGATCTAGAACAGAAGTCCTTGGGTTTTGAGACACTTCCCTGCTTTTCTCCCCCAGGACTGCAGCCTGATGAGCACATGTGATGGCAGTGAGAACTTGGATTAATAAGAAGTATTTTTTTCTCAGTTCATCAACTTTTAAACACTAAAGGAAGATTCTCCTTGAAGGATAAGTCCTCAGGACCCTCAACAGAACACTCTGGTTCAGCACTAAAATTAAAAACCAGCCATTACACCAAGTGACTATACGAACAAAATTCCATATGAAAACATTTAAAGTACATTAGATTTTTGGTCAAGATGAAAGCCTGGGAAAAAAAAAAAAATAAAAAATCCAGCAATCTATTCTAATTGGGTTCCCATGGTAACTGTACAATTGGGTTTTTCAGTATAACATCCCAAAGGCCCAATGCACACTTGTAAAATATACTTCAAACAGCCGGAATTGTTTTTACATTACAGCACTCCCAGGAAGATCAATTACTATACATCCCCACCCTAACTATTAGTGGCAGGAGATGTTAACACTATTGGCCATATTAACATAAGTCATGTAAAAAACCCCACATATCACCATCATTATATAAAACTAATTACACACTTCAGATTCATCAAACACGTTCCGAGTAATAAACCAATACTGGTCTTGTCACCAGATCATGTTTACTGAACAGAAGAAATCAACCCCAAATATATGCCAAAGCATTTTTGCTTCTCATATTGATCCCAAGGATAAACAGAATCAATCATTAATAATTACATTATAAGGTGACCCAGAGGGTTAATCATATTCTTAGAAAGTCTCGCTGTGGAATCAAATACAATGGCACAAAAAGGCAACTGAAAAGCATTTAAATCCAGAGCCAGGTGCATTAACAATAATGGAAAAGAAAGTACATGAAACTCGTGCAATCAGTGAAAATAGTATTATTGGTATGGTTTAAAACAATAATAAAACAAGTATTTTTTACTTCCCTGGGACAGGTGCCCAGATTTGCTGCCCTGGATCCCTGGCAGTGCCCAAGGCCAGGCTGGACAGGGCTTGGCACAGCCTGATTTACTGGAAGGTGTGAGAACAGATGTTCTTCAAGGCCCTTTCCAGCCCAAACCATTCTGGGATTCTATGATTTATTGTAAAAGTTTGTTTCAGCTGAAGCTCTTTGCCTTGCTGCACCTCAATTTCACCTTCCTAAAGCACAGCCCTGGCCACAGCCCCAGATTTTACTTCCATCCCACTGCCTAAATCTCCAAGTTAAAATGGAATGATGATCCAGACCCACTAAGCTGGATTCAAAACCAATTATTCTTTTATATTTCAGAAAAAAAAAAAAAAATCAAACCAAAACAAACCAAAAATCCCTAAAACCAACTATGGCCAGCTTGAACAATAAATCTTTGTATTTCATCAAGTCAGCCAAGAACCAGAGGTAGTTCAAGAGGAGACTGTGCAAGGGATTTCCCTTTTCCCTGCTCACCCACTGGAGCACAGTGCAGGGAATATGGAAGTTGTGGGAGCTGTTTCTCCAGGACAGGGTGACAGCACAAGTGTCCTGTCCCCACCTGAACACTCATCTGCCCCTTTTATGATGTCAAACAGAAAAATTCATCTTTTAACAGGGCCTTAAGTATACTTTAGGTGTTTATTAAAAAGTGTAGCTAATTAACAGACCTTCTGCACACTTGAATGTACAAACAAGGCAAGATAAGAGCATTGTTTGCCTTGTGCTGATGGATCTAAAGCACTCAGATAATTTCAGTATTGCTGAGGATGATTATGCAGCAGCAGCATTGACAAGACAGCATTAATTTTTACTATCTGTTAATGCAGGGTTACCTGGAGGGACCTAAACCTGCACAGAGATGGCAGGAGGCACACAACAAAACAGCTCTGACCCCAGTGGGCTCTGCTAATATATATATATATATATTTATTAAATTATTGGTTGCATTATCTGCACTAAAATGTGGCATTTATATAAAAAACTAAAAGCTAAAATGCATCCATCAGATCAAAACTCAAATTATTATTTATTCCCCACTGACAAGCTGCTCAAGCTGCTCAAGACTCCAGGTCATTGGTCAATGCTGCTATTTTAATATTTAACTCCTATTTCACTCAAAAAGCAGAGAAGAAGTCAGAACCTTTGTTTTAATGAACTCCCCTTTTCTCCCTTGCAATTAAAAGTGACTTGTTCAGGTATTTTTAATAACCTTCAGAATCTCTGCTGCATCAGGGAGAATTTCAGCTGCATGCCCAAGTTTTACAAGTGACTTGAAAAGATACCTGAAATTATCTGTATCATTTAATTTGGCCCAGTATAAATTGATACTTCTGACAGCCACCAGGACATGGCAATTTAGCTCTGCAGATATAAAATAGTAAATAAGGAAATGACTCAGAAACGGATCAGAAAAAGCATCAAAACAGCCACATATTCCAAATAACTTTTACAATTACCCAACTTCATTAAAATCCAAACTCACACAAGCTTTATTGGCATTCAATAGATTTTAAGCAGTTGCCTGGACCATAAGCAGCTGTTTTAAAACTGCTTTTTACATTTATGAAAAAATACTTCAGCACAGGTTTGGTTTTATATTTTGGTTGTTCCTCCAGGTGTGTTGAACTTCATGCTGGCCCAAGCACACCTGTGCTGGGGGATATGTCAGAAATACTAAATTCAACAGGGCTTTTTTCTTCCATTAGGAGGATTTTAGCCATTATACCTTCAGATAAATTAGGACAATTACCAGTCAGTACCATTCCCAACTATCAGCAGAGGGAGGGAATTCAGGTCTGGAATTCTTCTTTAAGAACATCCAACCTTTCATTTTTTAATTACAGCATTAATGAAGTTAAAAATCCCAAACCCACCCCAAACACATGCCACTTCCCAAAAGAATTCCAAACCTCCCAAAATGAAAACTTTACCCTCCATTTCCCCATCAGTGACATCCCCCTCACCAGCCCAGACATCTTATGAACACTGGGCAAAGCAGAGAATTGCACAATCCGTCAATAAAATCAACCTATTTTCAACTCCTGTCCAGATGACTCAAGTTGTCAGTAAAAACTGCCACCAGCGCTGTGCTTGCAGAAAAAAATGTCCATAAATGCATTATTGCCACTGGCAGATCGATGCCCATAATAAAAACAAATAGAGTTAACAAGTGCTGCCTCCTCCTCCTCCCCTGACAACTTCTGGGAATGGGCAGTGCCAGCTCTGCAAGCAGGGAGGATCCTGAGGCAGGGAATCTCTGCAGGGTTACAGGCACTGCTCATGCATTCAGAAGTTTCACATGTTTAAATTTGATGTGGGAATGGAGCTCAAAAGGTTGGATCTCTGCCCCATCATCATACTGGGAATTGTTCCCTGGGAGGGTGAGGAGGAGCTGGGATGGAATTCCCAGATTTGCTGTGGCTGTCCCTGGATCCCTGGCAGTGCCCAGGGCCAGGCTGGACATTGGGGTTGGAGCTCCTGGGACAGTGGGAGGGGTCCCTGCCATGGCAGGGTGGCACTGGATTTTAAAGTCATTTCCAACCCAAACCATTCTCTGATACCATTCTGTGAACTATGAAATAACAACTCACAAGCAGGAAGGTTTTTTCTTTCAGAAATTAATTGTAATTTAAGTCATCTTATCCCAAGCAGAACAGCTGACTGGTCTGGAGGCTGCTGTTTAATTTTGATACCCCAACAGACCTGGACCTCCAGTTTGTTCCCATGAAGCTCTTCCAGCACCAGCACCTGAAGAACTGAAACCCCCCTGCAGCCCCCAGAGGTGAGGATGCCACAGAGGTGGAGGACAAATAAATCACACACTGCCAGACCAGCCAGCACCCTGAGGGTTAATTCACAAACACCAGTCCTCCAAAATCCTTAATGTATAAAGGAAAAAAACCCAACAAAACCAGCCACCCATGTCTTTGACATGCTGTCCTTTGCATTTTTAGCATTTCTGCTTCTTCTAGGTGTTTCCCCTGTCCCCAGCCAGTTTAACCAGAGCAGCCTTTCCACTTTACTCCCACTCCCCAAAACAAACTTTCTGTTTTTCCTGCACAAGTCCTCAACTCAGGGCAATCCCAGGAACCCTCCCCAAGGGCAGCAGCTTCTCCTCCAGGCCCTGATCCCCCCAGTGATGCCATGAACTCTTCCTCTCCACAGGTGAAGCATTAAACAGAGGTGACAAGTTAATTACAGAGTTATCAAGGTAAAGCAGCCACAGTAACACAAGCTGCTCTCTAACTACAACAGTTTCCTGTAGAGCTTCTGTTCACTTGCTGGAGTAATTGGTGTAATGAACTTGTCATGGGCCAGAATGCAGATAGAATTGCTAAAGCCACCTCAGCTCACACAGTCACAGCTTTTTTCCTGCTGAAACTTGAAGTTTTTGGTAGAACTGTCTGTATCTGGAACATTTCTGTTTGAAAATGAAGCAGAGAAAACTTTTACTATGAAAAGAGTATGTCACAGACTAACAATATTCACAAGAAAATTATGTTTTTAGATACTCCCTGCCTTGAAGGGATGGGTTTTGTCCCAGAAAGAATTAGCCCACATCCCCAATTTTAGGGAAACAGGCAGTGGTTGGAAGCCAAAGCCTTCAGCAGGTTTACCAGGGAACTCTGCCATTCCAACACACCCCTCCATTGATGACCTTTGTGCAGGGCAGGCACAAGCCTGGAAACAAAAGGCAGCTGAGAAATTACTGTCACAGCATCTGTGTAATGCCCTGGGATATAAAACGGAGACTTTTCCAAGTGGAACACTGCAGAGACTGCATCTCACCATTCAATAAGAGCTCCACTCCACAAAAATAAGATACACATCACCAAAAATATAGTTTATTCGGGAGTGGCAAATAAATTCAATAGTTCTTTACATTTATCATGCTTTAAAAGCTGCATGCAGTTACATTATTGCAATTTAAAACACCTGCAGAGCTTGGCTTTTGCATCAGTGCTGAAAAGATATTTTCCCCTTCATATGAATTTGCTGTGTATTAGAGTGGGTCAGGTGGGAGGAGAACAGCAGCGCCATCCCCGAGCACATGGCTCAGACACTTCTGGAATATTCCCGGCCAGGGAAACACTAAAACACTCTGGGCAAAGCTTTTGGGCGATGGTTTGGGTGAGTTTTTCTGCTCGGAGCCCATCCAGCATCCAGCTCACCCACGGCAGGACGCGCCCGGGAATGCCCGGGAGGGATCCGGCCCTTCCCCGAACGACAATTTCATTGCGAATTCACAGAAACTGAGCGCTGCCATCCCTCCCCTGCCAGACATCCCAAAGCAAACCAGGATGGTTTAATGCCCGCAGCCCAAAGCCGGCAGTGCGAGCTGCGGGAGCGGGGCTGAGCATCCCCCGCCGCCCCGGCCGGCACCGCTCACCGCTCACCGCCCTCCCTGCCTGTCCCCCAGTGTCCCTGGAGCCCTGCCTGTCCCTGCCTGTCCCTGCCTGTCCCTGCCTGTCCCTGCCTGTCCCCGCGCACCTGCCCTCAGCCGGGGATGGCCGCGGCCGCTCCGCACAGGCCGCGCTGCCGGGGCGGGGCCGGGGCCGCCCGGAAGCCGCGGCCGGGCGGGAGGGGAAGAGGCAGAGCCGGGGAGAACCGGGGAGAACGGGGGAGAACTGGGGGAGAACCGGGGGAGAACCGGGGAGAACCGGGGAGAGCCGGGGGAGAACCGGGGAGAACCGGGGAGAGCCGGGGAGAGCCGGGGAGAACCGGGGGAAAACCGGGGAGAGCCGGGGAGAACCGGGGAGAGCCGGGGAGAACCGGGGGAGAACTGGGGAGAACCGGGGAGAACCGGGGAGAGCCGGGGAGAACCGGGGGAAAACCGGGGAGAGCCGGGGAGAACCGGGGAGAGCCGGGGAGAACCGGGGGAGAACTGGGGAGAACCGGGGAGAACCGGGGAGGGCCGGGGAGAGCCGGGGAGAGCCGGGGAGAACCGGGGGAAACCGGGGGAAAACCGGGGAGAGCCGGGCAGAGCCGGGGGAGAACCGGGGAGAGCCGGGGAGAACTGGGGAGAGCCGGGGAGAGCCGGGGAGAACCGGGGAGAATCGGGGAGAACCGGGGAGAGCCGGAGAGAACCGGGGAGAGCCGGGGAGAACCGGGGGAGAACTGGGGAGAGCCGGGCAGAGCCGGGGGAGAACCGGGGAGAACGGGGGAGAACGGGGGAGAGCCGGGGAGAACTGGGGAGAGCCGGGGAGAGCCGGAGAGAACCGGGGAGAACGGGGGAGAGCCGGGGAGAACTGGGGAGAGCCGGGAGAGAACCGGGGCAAGTTCCAGGAAGAGCCCGTGGAGCTCCAAGTAGAGCCTGGGGATGTTCCAGGCAGATCCCGGGGAGGTTCCAGCCTGATCCCGGGGAGGTTCCAGGCAGATCCCGGAGATGTTCCAGGCTGACCCCGGGGATGTTCCAGGCAGATCCCGGGGAGGTTCCAGGCTGATCCCGGGGATGTTCCAGGCTGATCCCGGGGAGGTTCCAGGCAGATCCCGGGGATGTTCCAGGCAGATCCCGGGGAGGTTCCAGGCTGACCCCGGGGATGTTCCAGGCAGATCCCGGGGAGGTTCCAGGCTGATCCCGGGGATGTTCCAGGCTGATCCCGGGGGTGTTCCAGGCAGATCCCGGGGAGGTTCCAGGCTGATCCCGGGGAGGTTCCAGGAGGCTCCAGGGGCCCCGGGAAGGGCCCGGCCCCGCTCCTGTGGCGCTGCCCGTGGAGCCCGGCCAGGGCTGCGGGCCCAGGGAAAAACTTGGAGTTGTGTGAAAATCACCCCAAAACCAGCGGTGGGTGCTCAGCTGGACAGGGAGAGCTGAGAGTCCGTGCAGTGCCTGAAGATTGTCCCGTCAGAGAACGGGATGGAGGGACAGGGAATGGCTTTAAATTGAAAGTGGCAGATTCAGATGGGAAATTAGGGAAGAAATGATTCCCTGAGAAGGTGCCCAGATTTGCTGTGGCTGCCCCTGGATCCCTGGCAGTGCCCAAGGCCAGGCTGGAAACTGGGGTTGAACACTGGGACAGTGGAATTTGGGATCCCATCCCACCTAAACCCTTCTGGGATTGGCAAAATTTTAGATTAAGTGGGGACAGAGAATTAGATAAGTGTAGAAAAGGAAGCATTCAATAAATACAGTTCCTAAAAGAAGACATGGAGGAGATAAAAGGAGTGAAATGCCAGAGGAAAGTGAACTTGCAGTGAGGTTTATTTGAGGTAGTAAAGCTCTAAAGAACAGGGTACGAAATGCCAGTAAAGTTTGCAGCAAGAAACCACTAATTTCCAAGCTGGAGAATCAGAGTCTCCATCTGAGTTACATCAGCAAAAATTTTATGAGTTTCTCTGTGTGATTCACAAACTATCACAAGATTGAAGAATCACATGGGAAGGATCACAACGATGTTTAAAAAGTCATTGCAGAATTCAGGAAATCCTTTTATTCATAGGGAAAATTTGTAAATAAAAACAAAACTAACAGCGTTGAGGTAGTGCTTGTGTGTTAAATCTGATTCTAAAAGAAATAAAATAAATACATGATCCAAAATGCAGAAGGTTCTCCATACAATTGAAAATGGTTGTACTGGAGCACCTGACATTTAGTGATGAGAAAATGAAGCTTTTCCCTGGTTTTAATGAAGCTTGGATTAATGGTCAATTAAAAGGTGCTGCCACTGCATGTCCATACAAAGGCAGTGGCTTATGGGAGGTTGATCCTCTCTAAATAAAAAAAATCAAGCTCTCTACTGGATGGGATGGCCTAGAAATAGTTATTCCAAACTCCCTGGAATATTCTCTCTGTCCTGATATCCTTGTCAGAAAAGTAGCCAGTTCCTGAAACTTTATTATAAGTGGAAACCTCCCCAAAATACATATTAATCTTCTCTGCCTCCTCCCAAGGTGATCTCCTTATTGCCTGGAGCATGAAAATTGATTATCTTTAATATGATTTTAGTTTGCATTATATCAGGCTTGAATAGGGAATGTAAAATATCCAGACTTTTTAAATCCTACCATCTTGGGCTTTGGCAGTGGCTCCACAAGTTGTGTGTTTGCACTATAAAGGAAAGTTTCTCTGTGCTGTTTCAAACTTTGCTGCATTGGAACTTGATTAAGTGTCACATATTCCTGTTGATAAATGAGGTGAAAAAGGTTCTTCTGACCAGTGTTCACTCTGCCCTCAGAATTATGAAAATCTTATTCAAATCTCTGACCCTTCTGCCAGCCAAATTTGGATCTTTGTCACTTCAAGTGTCATTTCAACCACTGAACTTTTGGATTTCCACTCCTTTCATAATAATGCCTCGTTAGATGTGTCTAATTTTCTTCCTGGAAGAATTCCAGCACTCAGTGATGACACATCCAGTCTCGTTCACTGATACTAAAGCTTGTGAATGAATTTTTATAACATAATCCTGTAAGAAGGTACAACATTTCTAAAGTGCTTTTCAAGCCATGTCCAATATCTTTGTTTTTCATTCCAGGCATTTTCTCTCAGTTTTTATTTTATTTAAGTAAAGTAAAACTTGCTGTTTACAAGGCATTGCATTTCCTTTCAGTTCTTTACTTTATTTGTTATTAATTGCTCATTTAATGTGGCATTTTCAGGGACAGGATGGTATTTCCCCAGGACTGGAACATCTGTCTGCAGTTGTCTTCCAGCACCAGCACTTGAATTTGCATCCAAATAAACCAAAGCTTAAACCAACACATGAACTTTGTGGTCAAAGATTGTGATGGGGTGGGATGGAAAAGCTGAAAATGAAGGTTTTTATTAAAAAAATGCCTTGAGATGTCAATTCACAACTGTTTCAGCCTGGATTAAATTCCTTGTTCAGGACTAACCTCTGGAAGTGTCTCCTTTGTGCAACATCTGCTGTGGAGGAGAGACTTGGGCATGGGAGCTGGAAGGACCCTCTGGCCAGGCAGAGAGACAAACAGATGGAGCTGGGGAGGAGAATGCAGGATTGAACATCACTTTCTGTCATTTGGACCTCACTTGTAGATCTTTAATTCCCCCCCAGAGAAAACTGTCAGATTGGAGCAGAGGCATAAAATATTTCTGCCTTTGTGTGTATGTTCCTGAGTCAGAGCCTGGCCTGGAGCATTTCCTCTGCTCCTCTCTTCAGCTGCACAGAGCCCCAGCAATGGCACCTGGTGTGAGTTCACTCCAACCACTAAATCAGGCTTAGAATCACCAGGAAAAAAAAATAAAATAATAATAATAATAATAAAAAAAAAAAAGAAAGCAGGCTGAATGAAACCAGAAACTCTGCTTTTGTTTGCCAAGGGTGTTTTCTCAACAGCAGGGATGTGTCCTGCAAGTTTCAATCTGGAAATGTTCCTGTCCATGCAGAGCTGGGCACTTTCTGTGCTTTAATTGGCCCTGAAGGAGAGTGTGTGTGTGTGAAAACACTTTGAGTCTGGTTTCTTAACAGGATTTTAATAATAGGAGTAATCTCTTAGATGAAATTTTGTTTGCAGCATACTGGGAGCTGGTCCCTGTGTTGTAATTGATGGGAAATTCTAGGAAGCACCTGGATCACTGGAGCTTGATGGCTGGATGAGGGCAAGGAGTTAAATTTTGATGGCTTGGGTTGTGATCTGTACATAACAAAAGAGTCCAGGGGTTGTTCTGAAGATGTGTCATTTTCTGGGGCTCGGAGCTGTTGGGACATTTCAAACCTCCATCATTCTTTAAATTCAAGGGAATTCAGGTGAAAATCTGTACATTTTAACTTGCCATCATCTTTGAAATATTTTTTTACCCTCACTAATATATCTTATTCCTCTTCCTCTTCCCCCAAAATATTCTCCAAACTTACTTGCTACCACTTTTGATGTGGAAGCACAATAAAAAACAAAGAGTGCAGTAGGAGTTGGGATATATTGAGCAGGAATACAAGTGGTTCCTGTGCTGGGAGAGGAAGGAAATTGGGTGGTTCGAGGTGTAGAATTACTGGTGAGTTAAGAAAATGTATTTTAGTAGGCAAAGCATTTTCAGTACTTATGAAGAAGCTTGGGACTGGGAGAAATATGATTTCCTGTAATCAAGGTGCTGGGAGTTGTTTGCCAGCCACTAATGCCTTTAGGGAAATCTCCCAGCAAACTGTGTAAATGAAAGGGATATTAGCAGAGATTGGCTTCATTTTCTTTAGGGCAAAACTGTAAAAAGTTATGGTGTTTCATATGCTCTACTTCAGGTGCTTTAGTTATCTCCTGGCTGCTCTGTTCCAGAAGTTGTTGGAAAAATGTTTTGACAAATATTGGTGAAGGTAACCCGGTATAAATTTTATCTGTTGTGGTATAGAGAAATTTGTGTGGTAAAAAGGCTTATAAATGTTAAATAAGAGGAATTTTGGGTCAATAAGTCCACTGATAAATCTCCTGTTAAATTAAGTGTGCCTGGAGTCCTATATTTAGTGGAGCTATTGCCAAATTCCAGCAAGGCTCAAGCATTTCCAATAATTATTACAGCAAAATTTACAGCATGTATTTTTTTTCTATTGACATATTAAGCATATTTGCAAGAGAACACATCCTTCAGGGAACTGGGTGATTGTAGCCTGGGTAGAGATGAGCCCAACCTTGTAGTCATTGTCAATTATTTGAGAAATTGCAGAACCATTGAGGGGTTTGGGTGGGAAGGGACCTTAAAGATCATCCAGTGTCACCCCAGCCATGGGGACACCTCCCACTGTCCCAGTGTCCAACCCCAGTGTCCAGCCTGGCCCTGGGCACTGCCAGGGATCCAGGGGCACCCACAAATCTGGGAATCTGTGCCAGTCAGTGCCTTGCTTTGAAGCACAGCCAAATGAACTAAATTTGTATATTTTTATCAATTTATCAGCTAGAGGCAAAATATGAACATAATAGTGAGTTTGGTGAGGAAAAGGCACAAGCTGCTAAATGACCTCATATTGGAAATCTTGGATTATCAAGCTTCAAGATTTCACTTTAAACTTGCAAAGTTTATAGCTGGATAAGCAGGTGTTGGAAATAACATCTTCCTGGGCACCCTGTGCCAGCTGCCCACCCTCCCAGAAAAAAAAATTCATTCCCAAAATCCCATCCTTCTGTTTAAGGCCATTCCCCCTTATCTCTACATGCTCTTGTGATAACACCCCTATGAATTGATTTCATTTTGGGTGAGGTTCCCTCTCTCCATTCCTCCCTGTGCCACGGGCAGGTGAGGTGCCACCTGTGCCACTGCACTCCCAGAACTCAGAGCTGTGTGTTTGCTGGGAGAAACTGGAAATCAAATCAGCTTAATTCCTTTTGGTCCCTCTCAGCAGGCTGTGTGTGGGGTTGTGAGGAGCCACATATTGCATTCCTAGAATTGAATCCACTTGGAGTTGGTCCTAATGTGCCTCTTGCACCGGAGGAAATGGATATTGCACTTGCTGGCTTGAAACGTGCCCTCAAATGCATTGGGAGTTTGATACTATTTTTCAAACTGCCAAATAGATAATGTCAGAACATTTCTGAAATGGGATCCTAACATCAAGATATACAGCACCAATCAGCTCACATCAGGCAAAGTACAGCGTAAAGCTGGGGATGGAGGAAACTGCTACAGAATTTCCATTTTCATTCCCTGTGTCAACAGCTTTGTAACTTACCTAGTAGATTGTTTTATGTTTTCCAGACATATTCTCAGTAGACCACAAACACTACATTCAGCTCAGCCTTCAGAACCCAAAGAATTAGATATGCTGTAGTTTATGAAATGGATGTTTATGAAAGTATCCTTTGTTTGAATTGCTGGAAAACCCAACATGAATTCAAACTTTGACAGCGTAAGCAGAAAATAAGAGGGCCATAGTGATCTCCCAAATGGAGCCTTAACTATTGAGGTTCTCATATTGAAAATGCAATTTTCTGTCTCGATGTTTATGAATGTCTTCAAATTCCCTTTCATAATAGCCCCTTTTTGACAGGCCTTTTTCAACTCTGAAATATGAGAAGAAAGGTTGCAGCAGAGTGTAGAAAATACCATTACAGGAGGTGCACCTCTGTCCCTCCAGCCAGCCACGCTCCTTCACGGGCAGGGATGATAAATGCACCTGGAGGAGCTGGCAGAGCCCAAGATCCAGGATTCTTTCACTGAATCCCAGGCAGTTCAGATGCTCAAATGCACTGTGACACTTTAGGGAGCCTGTCTCTGTAAAATGTACCAATTCTGTGTGATTTGATGAACTGGGTAGAACTCCAGAATCTTCTGAGTGCTGGCAAACCTCGTCACACACTCGCTGAGGAACAGTCAGAACTGTAAACATGGAATTGCTCTGCACAGGTAGGAATGTGTGGATTTTTTGGGAGAGGGCCCACACTGAAGGAATCCAGTTCCCCCTGGGTCACCTGTGTGCAGTTTCCACCTTGTCCTGCTGCTTTGGTGAGAATCTGGAGGCAGCTGAGGGAAGAGTCCCCAGATTTCACCCTGAGCTGGATGCCCTGCAGCCTGACCAGCAGATCAAGGGGGGGATTCTCTCCTGTGCTCTGGTGAGCTCCCACCTGCAGGGCTGTGTCCACCTTGAGGGTCCCCAGCACAAAAAAGACCTGTGGGAATAAATCCAGAGGAGCTGCTCCAAAGGCTGGAGACCCTCTGGAGCCAGACTGGGAGAGCTGGGGTGACACTGGAGAGGAGAAGCTCCAGGGAGAGCTCAGAGCCCCTTCCAGAGCCTCCAGGAGAGCTGTAGAGGGACTGGGGACAAGGGATGGAGGGACAGGACAAGGGGGAATGACCTTAAGTTAAAGAAGAGTAGATTTAAATTTGACATTATAAAGAAATCCTGTCTTCACTTCTTGTCCTAATAACATTTTTACATAAATGCAATGTGAACTGTGAGGAGAGTAGAATCCTGCAGTGACCTAAACTGAAAATAAATGAAAGTGGAAATGTTTATCTTCATATTTTTAATTTTTTTTTTTCCTTTGTGTGGTTTCTTTGTGACGTAAGTTGTCCCATAATAGTGGTGGGACATACCCAGGGTTGTTCCTGTCCCTTGTGCCAATCTTGGCTTGGAGCTGGGTTCAGCCCCCCATTCAAACAGCAGCCTGGGTATATAACAGACAAATAGATAAGTAGATAAAATGATTTCTGGATGTGAAAATGGGTGAAATTCCCTTTGTCCTGCTGCCAGAGGGTGCTGATGTCCAGGCTGGGAGCAGAGGAACGCTCTGGTTAACTGGGGCCACGTGCTGGGACATCTCCTGGCTGGGCTGTGCTGGTCCTGCCTGTGCTCCTGGGAGCTGACATCTCTCCAAGATGAGGCCACAGTCCAGCAAATGCAGGTGCACAGCTGGGCTGGGATGTCCCCTGTGTCCATCGAGGGAGGCAAATCTATTCCATGCTCAGCTTTCAAAGGCGGCTTAATAATAAACATTAAAATGCCAACTGACCTGCAAAGAGAGGAAAAAAATTGTTTGTGACATTAAGCATCTTCAGTTGAAAGAACTGAAATGAACCTGGAGCAGATTTGAAGCATAAGGAGGTCCCTGGGTGGTGGGGATGGAGATGCACACCTTGGAAAGGTCAGGCAGCTGCTGAAACCTCCGTGTGCTCCCAGGTCTGCCCAAAACGAGGGGAGGCACCTCCAGAGCCTGAGGAGGGACAGGGGAGCTGTGCCAGTCAAAGGGAGGAAACTTTTCTATTTCTGAAAGTGCTGAAAGGCACCCACAGTCAGCAGGAGCAGCTGAACGAGTGCTTGGCTCCTGAATTTGCACATCTTGTTTAAAACTTCCCGAGTTTCTCCAGGCTCAGGATGCTGCCTGCAAATTTCTCTCATCTCCTGCCTGGTTTAGCTTTTTCTGGCCTTTATGGAAGAGGAAAGCCAGCAGAGTTGAGCCCAGTTTAATGGTTGAATAGTTTTATCCTGCTCTGAACACAAAGCAGAGATCATTTTCATTCGTTTATTGTTTCAGCACTGGGCAGATACAAAAGTTTCTCTTGCGTCCGAGGATATTTTTAATTCTGCTTTTTAGATGTTGTTTGATTTTGCTTCAAACTCCAAATGCATTCTTCCCAGAATTTCTAAGCTTGTTCTTTTTTTTTTTTAAGGGTATCCTGTCAGTTTTTGAATACAGGCTTTTCATGTTGCCAGTGAATTGCTTTGATCTGCAGATGAGAACTGATGAGATGCAGTTTCCTCAGTGCTGGACTTTGCCAAGAGTGCCCCTGTGATGGATCCAAAAATTGGGAAAATTCCTGACTGGGCTTTCCAAAGCAAAATCTTTTCCCATTGTCTGAAAACAAAATACTCAGAACAATTCTTCTGTGGTTTGGTGAGATGAAAGTGAATGAAAGAAATAGGAACACAGTTTGATGAATGTTTTCTTTGTTTTATTTCTGGAGTAATAGCTGGGAAATAAACTCATATTCCTCTCTCTCCATGCCACATCTTCCTGTATTATCAGGAGAGCTGGCAAGGGAGGATCTGGAGGATCTGGGGGGGATAAAACTGCCCCTGAAATGCTCTTCAAAAATGAAAGACAATGTCCAGTGATGCTGTAGGACTGGAAAATTGTCCTGGCTGGGTTGTCCAGGCCATCCCCCTTCAGCAGTTCTGGGATGAGGAAGGCTCAGCTGTCCCAGAGTCTGTCCTGTGGCTCCCTTGCCCTCCAGGGAAGATATTTTTCCTAAAAATCCAGAGTTTTTGGTGCCTCTAGGCTCAGCAAACACACTCATCCCTTGGGGGGAAATGGATTATTTTGGGCAATTCACACCAAATTACACAGTGGGGGATTGGAAGAGGCAGCCCAGGATAATTCTCACAAACACCACAGTTCCTTCAGACTCGGATGAGCAGCTCCTTTTAGCTTAACTGCTACTTGAATTCTGCAGCATATTCCAGGGAATAAGTAAATAAAACACCATTCATGCCATGGGATCAGCATACTAATTTATGGCCAGATCTGAAGCCTTTTCCCAAGGCAAAATACAATTAAAGCCAGGCAGGACTTGACCCCAGCAAGCACTTCAGCATTTGATCTGTGAATTTGACTTTTCTGCATTTTTATTATTTTTATACAGTAGTAAAAGTCTTTCTCCTGCTGGATATTTTACATTGTGCTGGATATTGAATTCCTTGCAGCAAAGGCCTCACCTCTTGAAAGCTAATCTTTTATAGCATGCTGTCTAAAGAACTTAATTCTTGTTGGGATAACAAGTTTAAAAATATATATTTTTAAAGCATATCCATGACATTTTGTTAACCTGGTTCTAACAGTGGTCCAGCAGGAACAGCAGAGGATGAAAAGCAAAGAACAGGCTGAGATCTAATCTGACCCAACTCATTGATTCCCACCCTGACCTTGGGTAAGCCTTTTGACCTGTCTGGGCCTCAGTCAGCTCAGCTGGAAAATTGGGTAAAGAGTGGAGCCTGTTAGAAAACCATCTTCAATTTGAACAAAGATTTCCCCAAGACCCTAAAAAAGGGAGTGGAGTCATTCCATAGAGACATAATTGATTGTGCACTGCTCAAGAATAACATCCTGAGCTGTGGGATACATGGATGACATCTCATTCATCCTGCTGTGGCTGGGTGGGCTCTGGGTCCACTTTTCCTGTCTCCAGAGCTGTGTTTTCCCTTTCCCAGCATTGCTCTGGCTGTGCCTGTCCTCAGTGGGAATGTGGCTAAAATATTGCATGAGCCTAAAAAGGTGGTGGGGAGGAGTTATTATTTCTGCTTGGGTTGGAGTTAGGGAGGTAAATTATTGTCCTCTGGATTTAGTGTGGCCTGGACTGGCATCACCACTGTGCCACACAGAAATGAAATCAGGGGTTTGCTCAGAACTCAGAATCATGGAATGGTTTGGGTGGGAAAGGACCTTAAATCCCCTCAAGTGCCCTGCCATGGCAGGGACACCTGCACTGTCCCAGTGCTCCAACCCCAGTGTCCATCCTGGCCTTGGGCACTGCCAGGGATCCAGGGGCAGCCACAGCAAATCTGGGAATTCCATCCCAGCCCTGCCCACCCTCTGTGCTTCTCCTGAGGCTTCCCAGAGTGTCCTGACCCTTCCTGCCACTACCAGGAGGAATGTCCAGCTGCAATCCCAACACAAAGCTGGAGCAGGATCCATTCCCAGCTGGGATCCATCAGCTTTGCCCACAATCCCCAATCCATGAGTGGAGCTGCTCATCCCAGGAGGGCTGGGAATAGGGGGAGGTGAGCCAAGGGCTCTCCATGGCACGTGGCTCCTGGTTCTCTTGGCTCTCCATGGCATGTTCTCCCATGTCTCCCATCTCCCCCATCTCTCCCATCTCCCCCATCTCTCCCATCTCTCCCATCTCTCTCCCCCATCTCCCCCATCTCTCCCATCTCCCCCATCTCCCATCTCCCCCATCTCTCTCTCCCATCTCCCCCATCTCTCCCATCTCTCTCTCCCATCTCCCATCTCCCCCATCTCCCCCATCTCTCCCATCATCTCTCCCATCTCTCCCATCTCTCTCTCCCATCTCTCCCATCTCTCCCATCTCTCCCATCTCTCCCATCTCTCCCATCTCTCCCATCTCCCCCATCTCCCCCATCTCCCCCATCTCTCCCATCTCTCCCATCATCTCTCCCATCATCTCTCCCATCTCTCCCATCTCTCCCATCTCTCCCATCATCTCTCCCATCATCTCTCCCATCTCTCCCATCTCTCCCATCTCTCCCATCTCCCATTCTCTCCCATCTCTCCCATCATCTCTCCCATCATCTCTCCCATCTCTCCCAGCCCTGGCACTGTTTGTCCTGGTCCTGGCCCAGCTCCTGCCCCCTGTGCCAGCACAGTTCTTCCATCCTGCCCTCACTAATCTATTCTGCATGACCCACACTGGAAAAATCACCACTTCCCTTCCCCAATTCCCACATCTGTGATTTGTTTTGCTCCCTTTGCCAAGATTTGGGAAGCAGTTCAGGAATGTGGAGCTCTGTTCAAAGCCAGGCTGACCTCAGAGCCTCAGTGGCATTTCTCTGGCAAGGTCTGGAGGTAAATGGTGGAGGGGAAATGGGCATTTTTCTTCACTTCCACGTGTGTATTTCTAGTTGTTTTTAAAGAAAAATAATGGTTTGGCTCTAAAATGTTACTTAGAGTAGGAGGGACCTGGTATTTCCAATGGAAACCAGTAAATCCTGCCCTGCCTGTTAATTGGCTGTCATTATCCTTCCATGAAATAGTTTAAACTTTAACATTAATATTAGGTGCAAACACCTCAAAAAAAGTCACTCCTGCTAGTCCAAATGAAATTACTATGTGAGAATGACATTTATGTTGGAATAAAATCATCACTGTGCCTCATATAATGTATCTATATATTTTGCATCAGCAAAAAAAAAAAAAAAGTTTTAAAAAATACCAGTCTCTGCTCTCTTTAAAAGTGCAGGAATGGAGAAATAAAAAAAAATATTGAAAATACTCAGTACTTTTAATGGACAATTCTCAAAACACGCATTTCATTTTGAAGGCATATTTAGAGAGGAAATTTGAAAAGCAGTGAGCACAAACACAGCATAGAAGCAAAATGCAGTAAAATTTTGCAGAAAGACACAAAATATTACAGTTTGAGAGAGGCTGGAGGATTTGCAATGACCAATAATTCACCCTGTTTTTTCTCCTGTTTTAATTTACCAAAGAGAAAAGAACTTGATCAATCTCCCTAAATGGATTTCCCTGTGATCCTTTTAATTGGAAATAAGTGTTTGCAAAAATTTTTAGGCCTGTATAGATATATCTGCACCCCTGAAATAAGGAACAGTAAAAACAATCACACCTTGGGAGAGATAAACTTGTTAAGGAGGATCAAAGGGAGGTTTAACCAACAGAATTACTGTCCACAAAGATGCTTCCCTGCCTTTTTTTTTTTTTTTTTTTTTTGTAGCAATTCTGTGGAAATTTGGTTTTAAAATAGAAACTAGAGTTAAAACTGGGATCTAGGTCTGCTGCTCTGTACTCCTCTGGGCTTACAAAGCTAAGCAGAAGTGGAGGAATTACCCAGAAATATTTGGTGGGTTTTATATCAAGAGTCTAAAATAGCTGGGTACTTATGGAATTAAAGGGAAGGGAATTTGAAAAGAGCTGATTTAAGTTGCTGTGCTGCTGCTTTTTAGATGAATGGCCAGGACTGAGGAGCTGGATTTTCCTGCCTTTGGAGCCACAGGATCCTGCTGGGAATGGAAGGGTGGGGCAGGAGGAATGTCCAGGTTTGTGTGCTCTGCCCTGGCTGGTGACAAGGGACATCTCCTGCCCTGTCCTCTCCTCTGAGGTGCCACATGTGTCACCAGAAGCCTGCAGACAAAGCTTTCAGTTATTCATATTTACTCTGCTGCTGTCTCTCCCTTGTTCCTTTTTTGCTTTTGCTTCTGGCCAGCTTTCCTCCCACCATCCAGCACCTTTGGTTCAGATTATTTCCCCCCAGATAGATCAGGCTGCATTTTGTTTTGGAGTTCAGTGTCATTTGTCACCACTCAGGGGGTGACTCTGCTCCTACAACAGCCATCAAAGCAAAGCCAGAGAGGAAAAGTGCCATGAGCTCATCCAGGGGGGAACGTTGGGCAGCACTTTGGATCCGAGCCCCCTGTTTGCTCCACAGGCAGATAAGGGTCTCTTTCATGTGCAGGAGCCATCAGGAAAGGAAAATGCAAAGCTCTGGTGGAATGACTCCCCCATTGTGACAGGGAGACCCTGCACAGCATCATGATAGAGGCTGCCTGTGCTTCAAAGAGCTGTGATGGTGACAACAGAGACTCAGGGCTGGTGTCTGCAGCCTCTGTCCAGCCTCTGCCGAGTGCCACGAGGCTCAAAGGGCTTGAAATGCTGGGATTTTGGGTGTGATGCTTAAATCTGAGCTGTTCTGTGCAGGGTGAAAGGCAGAAAGGTAGCTAGGAAGGGATCAAAATCCATGTTTTGGTAGGGAATTTGAAATAAATATGGCTTGTTAAACTAGGGGGATGAATCTTTTCTCACTTAAGTCAGTGCAAAGGAGCAAAGAGGATAGGGAAAGACAGCAGGTAGCTCTGTTAGCATAACTACAACAACAACAAAAAAGCAAAAATGGAGAAAAAAATCCATTTAAATACTTTAGTCTCGTCAGACTGACTGTCTTCCAGCTTATGAACTAATTGAGGGGAGAATGGAAGCTTAAAAGCACTTCTTGTTAGAGGTAGAGAAGTAATTAATTGATCAGATGTTGTTTCTTCAGCAATTATGTGATATTCCCCTGTTAATCAGTTGAAATTTTGGTGTATCAACACCACATCTCTGTGTTTTGCAGAGTGTTTGAATGAGGTTCTTCCCCTTCTCCAGGGGACCTGTGGCTGCTTTGGACCAAGGCTCTCCAGGAGTGTTTGTCATCTCACGGATGCTGAAGGGCTCTGCAGGCTGGAGACTTTTCCATAATTAAACTGGGTGCAAAATAAAGGGAGATCTTCATCACACTCTTTGTATTCCTATAAAATCTGTTGCCATGGGAGCTGGCATTGAATAGCAAGGTAGTGGAAATCCAGAGTGTTACATTTCGTTTGCCCTGTAGCCACAGGAGGGTCCCTTAAAATAAAGTCGCCTTTTATCTTTGCTTTCTGAATAAACATAAAACTAGATTTTTAGTGCAAAATCCTGATTTCAAGGTTATTGATGCCAGACTAAATTAATACAGTCTGTGCCATAGCATACAAAATCCCCAGCAAAGCCAGGGATACTCCTGTCTTTTGAAAGCTTGACATTTGTTTTTCATAATGAACTTAAAGGTCACCAGCTACAGATGAATCAGGATATCTGCTGGAGTTTACATTTACATGCATTTTATTTTATTCCCATGTGCACTTTTTATGAGATCCATCACTGGAATAAAACTGTAGCGCTCTCTTATTATCCAGGTTTGATGGTCTAGAAGAGTTATCAGCCACTGCAATTCTGGCTGGGATGGGCTGCCCTCTTTCCTGAGCATCACCACTGATTCCACCTCTAAATATGACATTAAAAAGTGTCTCTCTGTTCCCAATCCATAACTCCTGATGCCTGCTCAGTCCCTGGAATGATGGCAACCCCATCCCAGTCGGTGAAAAATGCCTTGTGTGTGTTGATGCTTCTTTAATTCCCGTTTTATTTCTACAGGAGAAGCTGTAATTAATCAAACCCCAACTTCCAGGGATTCAAAATGCCTCATCCAGCCCTAGAATGGATGTGTCCCATCTCTTCTGCATATGAATTTTTGTTTTTGCTCAGCCTAGCAAGTGACCTGTATTGCTGCACGGATTTTTTTTTTTTTTTTTTTTTTTAAACCAAATAACATTTTATACTTTTACCAAAATACCTGTGGAGCTGACAGAGCATGATGCATTCATTTTCCTTGATTTTGTAGTGAGGGAAAAGGCTAGCATGAATAATTCAAAAATAATGCTGAGACTGTTAAGATTTAGTACTGGAGAGGTCATCACAGTTGGGAGAATGAGCTAGGAGACTATTACTATTCCACGATCTTTGAATCTCAAGGTGACATCATTATTATTTCTCTATATCTATAATGTGGTGCTGCAACCAACTCATTGCAGTGTTTCTCATGTAGGGGAGAAAGATCAATTACATACAGACCTCAAAATGTGAACTATAAGCATAGTGTCCAATAAAACTGTCATTAACAGTCACCACAATTTTAACTGTGTGCTTCCAGGTCAAGCTGCTTTAAAAATGATAACTGACATTGAAAGGTTGAATAAAGAGTGCCAGTTCTGAAGGGAACAGGGCTGCACCCAAATAAGTTGTCATTAACAAATTGGCTAATCCCCTTCTGCACTTTATAGCATTCAGCATTTCTCTCTTTGCTCCTGGTTGTGCATCCATAGAGAACTCTGGGAAAAATAAAATAAAATAAAATAAAATAAAATCCTGAGTTTTCCACATGATCAGTGGTACTGGGGATGCAGAGGAAATGTCCCTGTGCAGTTTCATTTTATTTATTCCTGTCTTGGATGGGAAACTGAAAGATGTCACCCAAATGGAAGCTGTGTCGTGGTGGTGCTTTAACTGTTACCTCAGCTCTTGTTGTGCTTGTGGAAGGCTGAGTTGTCCAAAATAAACACTGCTGACGAATTTTGGGAGTAATGTATGCCAGGAAACAGAGCCAGCACTTCAGAGGCGCCTTCTACAGGGTGAGCTGCCTCGTGTGTTTAATTAAACATCCCTTTCCCTTGGAGAATATCCCCCAAGACTGCAGCTCTCCCAATAAACAGTTTCCCAACATGGTTTGTTTTCTCTTTTTTTTTTTTTTTTTTTTTTTTTTGCAATTTTCAGATGAGTCTGAGAGATAAATAAGGCAGCTTTCATAATGAAATTACAGAGGAAAAGGGTTGGTGAGCCACCTGTTCCCAACACGAGGACATTTGATGTAAGTGGAGCTCAAATGTTTGTAAGAAATCTGCTGCAGCTCTTTGAGGCTCTGATTCCTCCTCTGGTTTGGAAGGAACAAGCTGCTCTCCTCTTCTCTTAGTTCTTCCCAGTTTTCCTTGTGGGATTCAGGCTTGCAGCCTCCTCCTGGGTGAGGAGCATCCCAGGGCTGTGCCTGCCTGGGCTCCAGCAGACCCTGCCCATCCCACTCCTTGTTTCCTGCCTGTTTTTCCCCTCCTGGCTCCTCCAGAGCCAAGATCAGAGCCAGGAGCATTCGTGGTGCTCTGCTAAAGCCAGGGAGCTCCAGCAGCTGCTCCAGGGGAGCTTCCCAGGATATTGATGGGCTCTGGATGCCCAACACTCCTCCATCTTTAGGGTCTAAATGGGCTCATTTATTTTCCTAAATCCTGATTCACATCCTTTCTACAAATTTGATATTTTTGTCATACGACCACAGAGAGGTTTGGGTGGGAAGGAACCTTAAATCCCATCCTGTCCCACTCCCTGCCATGGACAGGGACACCTGCCCCTAACCCAGCTTGTTCCAAACCCCTTCCAGCCCAGCCTTGAGCACTTTAGAGTACTAAAAAAATAAATTTATATGATGAAGAAACACAAAGAGCAAAGAGATGCAAATGTGTATAAAAAGAAGAGCCTTTGTTATTTTGTTTGCCAGCCTTTCTGGTGTGCACAGCTGGAGGAGAGGGCACTGTGGCAGGACTGTGGGCTCCAGCCCTGCTGAACCAAAAGATTAAGAGGAGATTGGTCAGAGAAATCAAAATTATAAAGGCTGGGAGAGATGTGATCCTGCAGCAGGAAAAATAAAACAACTGTGAAACAATGTCTCTCTAATGACTACAGGAAAATTAAGAGAGAGCAGCACAGCAGCTTCCTGGGTATTGCTTTTTTCCTGTTCAATCAAACATTTATTTTAATTTTTGGCTTTTGGAGGAAAGCCACATGACTTCAGCTGCACTTCACCTTCATTATGCATCCTGAAGTGCTGGGATGTTTGTGTCAGGGTGTTCTGCTCCTCCTCTGCAGTGCTTAATCCAGCAGGATTGACTCCTGAGCACTGCCCTGGGTTCACTCGGGAGGTTCAGGAGATTGGAGCATCATCAGCAGCAGGATTGTTGGACACCTGAGAACTGGAGATCAGAGAATCCTGGAGTGCTTGGGGTTGGGAAGGATGTTAAAACTCCTCCAGTGCCCCCCTGCCATGGCAGGGACCCCTCCCACTGTCCCAGTGCTCCAGCCCCAGTGTCCAGCCTGGCCTTGGGCACTGCCAGGGATCCAGGGGCAAATCTGGGAATTCCATCCCAGCTCCCAGGGAACAATTCCTGCCCAAAATCCCACCCAAATCTACCCATTGTCAGCTTAAAGCCACTCCCTGTATCCTGTCCCTCCATCCCTTGTCCTCTCCAGCTCTCCTGGAGCCCCTTTAGGTCCTGGCAGGGGCTCTGAGCTCTCCCTGGATCCTCCTCCAGGTGAACATTCCCATCTCCCAGCCTATCTCAGGGCAGACACAACAAAATATGGGATTCTGCAGATCAGGGGCCAAATCAAATGAATCACCTGCTCCAGGATTTGCAAACTTCATATTTCCCTAATTTTTGCTATAAGGAATCAGGGAAGAGTTTTGCTGCCAGTTCTGCCTTGAGATCACCTGAGGATTTCCCTTGGAGCCCACGTGCTCCCTGCACAGGGCTGGATTTTGCTTGGAAAGACCATCTGGATATGGGGGATCCTGTTTGAGATTTAAACAGCATAATAATAATTTAATAATAATGAAATCTTGTTGACAAAAATGGTGTTTTTTCAGAACCAAGCAGGGAGGAAATCCTCTTTCTGTCAGAGTTTGGGTTTCATAATGTGTTTTGAAACAACACTGGAGTCCTTTTAGAAGAGGGAAGGTTATGGTGCCCTGGTCCCTAAACCAACCCCAAAAACACTGCAACAAGTGTTTTGAATGGATTCTTTGTTCATCCCTGCCCAAACTAGAAACTCCATCAATTTATAATGATTTTGGAAAAAGTGTTGAAAAGCTACAAAAATGAGGAATTGCTTTTCCCATGGAAGACATTCTGTGCCCAGTGCCTGGTGAAGGATGGGATCCTGCTATCCCACCAGGAGGGATGGGGAAAGTGCAAAAAAAGAAAAGCTAAAGTTTATCATTAAACATTAAAACCTGTTTATCATGGAAAAAAAAAACAAACCAAAAACCAACCCCAGAAGTTTGTTCCTAGCACAGGAATGCAAAGTGCAGCTTTAAGGAAATGTAAACACAACTGCAACTATTTCATTTCATGGGAGGTTTTTGTTGCTCTCCCATTAAATTTAATGGGTTGCCTCATGAGAAGCAGCTCATTAATATGAATATAAGATCACGTTTCAACCTGCAAACTGAACAACACAGAGATGGGTGATGTTGATTTTCCTTGGCTTTTTAAAAACATCAACTGCAGCCTGGGGGTAGAGCAGGGAAATGGGAATCTGGGGGATGTGCTCCTCATCCCTCTGATGTGAACCCCAGCAAATCAATTAATTGTTTGCTTTGCTTCCTGAACCAGGTTCAACCAACCAACCAACTAACACTCTGCTGCTTGTTGGGAGGTGAAATAATTCAAATTAATTCCACTGGTTTGCATGAACATCACTGGGCAGTGCTGGAGTGGGGCTGCAGGGTTTGGGTTTGGGTTTGGGTTTGGGTTTGGGTTTGGGTTTGGGTTTGGGTTTGGGTTTAGGTTTAGGTTTGGGTTTGGGTTTGGGTTTGGGTTTGTGTTTGGGGAGTTTGGGTGGGCTGGAGTCTGATCCTAAAGCTTCACCCCACTTCTGTGGCTGGAATTTATTGGTGATGGCTCCAGATCAACCATGCCCATGGGATTTGGGTTTTTCAATGTGTCTGCTCATGGAATTTTGGTTTTTCAATGTGTCTGCCCATGGAATTTGGATTTTTCTGTCTGTCTGCCCATGGAATTTGAGTTTTTCAATGCACCTGCCCATGGAATTTGGGTTTTTCAGTCTGTCTGCCCATGGAATTTGGGTTTTCAATGTGTCTGCTCATGGAATTTGGGTTTTCAATGTGTCTGCTCATGGAATTTTGGTTTTTCAATGTGTCTGCCCATGGAATTTGGATTTTTCTGTCTGTCTGCCCATGGAATTTGAGTTTTTCAATGCACCTGCCCATGGAATTTGGGTTTTTCAGTCTGTCTGCCCATGGAATTTGGGTTTTCAATGTGTCTGCTCATGGAATTTGGGTTTTTCAATGTGTCTGCCCATGGAATTTGGGGATTTCAATGCACCTGCCCATGGAATTTGGGTTTTTCAAAGTGTCTGCCCATAAACAAGGCCAAAAAGAACACTCCCACATCCTTGATTCCCTTGGAATGATGGACAAGAATCTTTTCTATGAAGTTGCTGCTTGATGTTTTCAGGAGGTTGCTGCATGAAAAAAAAAAAAAAAAAAAAAAAAAAGGCAAAATTATTAAAACACCTGCAAAATGAAATTGAAAAATCTGACAGCAAACAGCCAGGAAGGGTCATAATTTTGGCCCTCAAAATCTGTTAATTGTACCACATTTACAAATTCAGGAATCATTTTCCAGAAGACTCTGGATTCCAAAGTCCCTTTTGTGGTTGCACTGTTTGGACTAAAGCTCACCTGTGACTTCATTTGTGGTTCTTTATTTGTCACTTATTCATCAGCAAAATTCCTGAAGATGGTTTTAAATTCATAAGCAGATGTAGGGTTTGTCTTAAACCCTGATTGTGGAGTTTGGGTATGGAGGAGCTTTGAGGCATGGGAGATTTAAAAAAAAAATAAATTATTAAATATAAAAATATGTCATAAAATAAATGTTATAATTGAAAAGTGGCAAAAATTCAGGTTTTAGTCCAGCAGTGGAATAGGATCTGTCACACTGCTATAAAATATTGTTTAATTCAGAATTTATTCAGCATGAGCTCTCCAAGGTGGGTGTTTACCCCTGAGTTGTCCCTCTCCATTCCTGGTGGGAGTTCAACTCCCTGGTGCCTCCAAGGTCTGTCCAAGAGTTGTAAAACACATAAAGGCAACCTGCTGAAAATGAAAAAAAAACACAAAAAATGGGATTTTTTTCTTTTTAAGTTCCCATCTAGAAATTGCAAGGAAGTTAAAGGAAGATACAATTTATATAAAGTTGACAGCTGCCATTTGCAGGACATTTTTTTTATCATTTTTATTGGAATTATTTAAAATGAGATTTTTATTCTGGCCTTGGTTCTGCTGCTGTGGGTCTCCCAAAATGGGAATTGCACTCAATACTGGGAATCCTAGAAAATCAAATTTTGTCCATCGTGGTGGATCTGCAGAATTATGGGATGGATTCATCCCATCCCTGTCTCCATCCTGGTGGATTTACAGAATTATGGGATGGATTCAGCCCATCCCTGTCTCCATCCTGGTGGATTTACAGAATTATGGGATGGATCCAGCCCATTCCTGCCTCCATCCTGATGGATTTACAGAATTATGGGATGGATCCAGCCCATCCCTGCCTCCATCCTGATGGATTTACAGAATTATGGGATGGATCCAGCCCATTCCTGCCTCCATCCTGATGGATTTACAGAATTATGGGATGGATTCAGCCCATCCCTGCCTCCATCCTGGTGGATTTACAGAATTATGGGATGGATCCAGCCCATCCCTGCCTCCAGCCCTGCTCAGGCTGCCCAGGGGAGCTCCAGACCCAAACCATGCCCCACAAGCCCCATCAGCAGCATTTCCTGGAAATGCTGGTTTGTCCTGGGAGGAAAGAGTGGGAAAGAGTGGAAAAGTCTTGCCTTGTGTGGCAGCCTTAGGATGGATCCCAATAAAGTGAAAAAAACCCATAATAAAAATAATAAATAATCAAGTTCATGGAAAGTCCATAAAACTACCAGTAATAATTAAACTTTTAGGATAAAGCACATAAAAGTTACTTTGAAAAACTCAGACCTGATCCTCAACTTGCACAAGGAAAAAAGTGTGAAACATTCTACTTTCTTTTTTAAAATTTTGTTACATTTTTGCTCCATTGCACATACTCAGGAGACCCCTTTATTTCAAATTTAAAATAGTCCATGAAAATCTGTATTGACGTAATAGCTTATTAGGCTACAAGCAAAATATTCCCAGAACTAATTTTTAATTAATATAGTTCACTGAAAACTTATAAAAGATTCATACATAATATGATAAAAGAAATAAACATCCTCAATACCATGTTAGGGTTCTTTTCTTTGTCAAACATTGTGTTTTTTCCTCTGCTACCAGCACAATAAAATCTGCTCTTACAAAATTGACTTGTCTTTGGCAGCTCTGTCAGATGTGATATTTTCTGATCCATAAAATGCTGCTTATTAATCAGAGTCAGATTCTGACACCTTCTCTCACTTTGGCTGCTGCCTTTCATAAACTGGTTAATATTTTTAATCCAGATTTTCCCTGGAGTCACTGTCCTCCCCCAAAATGCTGCTCCAGAGCTCTGGAGGCCACTGGGAATCCCCTCCCTGACCTCCAGGAGTTTTGTGTCACCATGAAACAAGAGTCTGGGACACCTGGAGGTGCTCACCTGGACAGGAGGAGGATCCAGGGAGAGCTCAGAGCCCTTCCAGGACCTAAAGGGGCTCCAGGAGAGCTGGAGAGGACAAGGGATGGAGGGACAGGACACAGGGAGTGGCTTTGAGCTGACAGTGGGTGGGTTTGGGTGGGATTTTGGGCAGGAATTATTCCCTGGGAGGGGCTGGGATGGAATTCCCAGATTTGCTGTGGCTGCCCCTGGATCCCTGGCAGTGCCCAAGGCCAGGCTGGACACTGGGAATGGAGCACTGGGACAGTGGGAGGTGTCCCTGCCATGCTGGGGGGCACTGGGGGGATTTGGGGTCCCTCCATCCCAAACATTGCATTGTTGGAGGATTTGTAGGTGACAGGGTTTTCCTAGGACTGATCTCATCTCTGCAGTCACAGCAAGGTGACACTGAGTCCAGGCTCCTCAGAGAGTTCCCTCTGCAGGCAGTGGGGGATTCCCATCTCCAGGGATGGTTTTTGGGCACATCCCTGGCAAAGGAAGGTTCATCCAGGGCTGGTCCCACCTGCAGGTGCTGACCCTGCAGAATTTTGGCCATCACAGAAGGCACAGAGAGAACTCTGAGGATTGTGCAGATCTGCTTTGAGCCTTGCCAGCAAGGATGAGCTTCTGTCACCTGCTGGCACAACATACTTGATGTTTTAATTGGATTTTACCCTAAAAAAGAAGCTGCTCAGTGGATGGTATCTGCTGCTGAATGCTGTGCTGCTCTGAGGAACTTTTCTCTCCTCATATTCTCCTGTCCCCCAAATCCTCTGCAGACACAGATGCTGAGTTTCATTTTGAGTCCTTCTCTGTCCTTCCCATTCCCATCAGAGGTTTCCACTGTGCAATTGGATGCAAAATTTAATCTGGGCCAGCTCCCTGAGAGCTGGGGCTGCCTGGGTGGGTCTGCCCTGGTGCTCAGTAACTGGGTGGAGGCTTCACTCCCCCATCCTTGTTTTGGCAGGGGCAGGATGACAACCTGGGTCCACATTTCCTGCCCTGCAAGGGCTCCAAACAAAGGCTGTGCCATGCTTCTCTTCAGCTGGTGGCAATGGAAGCTGCTGGTTTTTATGTGGCTCCAATCAAACCAGGAGCCAGAAAAAGGAAAGACACTAACATTCCTACCAGAACTGTTCTGCTAAACTTCAGCACCATGGCATTCCTAGGGGGAAAAAGGGATTTGGGGTTTGAGCTCCCTGAGCTGGTGCTCCTGACTGAGCCTGCTGGTGGACAGGGGAGAGAAAAAAGGCAGGGAGGGATTTATGTTTTTAGAATTTTCAGGAGAAACATTAAGGAATAAAGACTGAATGGCAGCAGCCCCAAGGGTGGGCTGAGAGCTCTTACCTCTGTCTGCAGAGCCTTCTCCAGGCTCCAGAGAACCTTCCATTCACGTCTCAAGAACTGCCCAAATCACTAAATCCTGTGTCAGAAAGAATTCAGGTATTTCACTGGAGATCTGATCCATTAAAATCTCCTTGGGGGGCACTTGCAAGTGCTGCCCTGTGTCCCATTTGTCACCTCAACAGCGTGTCCACTCAGAGAGGGAGGTGAAAATCTTGGCCATCTCCTGGAAAATCTTTGCTAATTAATCCAATTGAGTGCCTCAGTCTGAGTCAGGATAACACGATGTATTTAATAGGATTTAGCCCTGTGAATTCTTGATATCCATAGCTCCTATGTGGCTTTAATATACTCAGCATTTTTCAGGATTAGGCGTTAAGGGCTTGATCCCAAAACGTTTCAAATCAATAGGTGTTTTCCTTTGACATCAGTGGGCTTTGCTTCAGCCTCTAAATATCTGTCAATACTTTCTGACCTGAGCACAGAAAAAGACTTCTCACACGAATATCCAAAACTCTTATTACTTACTTTGCACCACAGAACTTCTTGAACTCTGTGTGGATTTGAATAGGGAAATATTAACCCAAACAATAATGATATTATTAGCTGAGGTTTTAGCTTTTAAACTCAATAAAAAGTACCACAGGGTATCCTTTAATATCATAGAAGAAGAATGATTAATTTAAGGTTCAGGTGCAAGACAAGGTCAGGAAAGAATTGTTACTGTGTACAGTGAGCATTTCAAGATGAATTTGTAGTTTGAAGTATCATTTTATGATGCATTTTCTGTTTTGTTATCAGGGGAAGTATGATGGGTGACA
Organism: Erithacus rubecula; assembly: GCF_903797595.1. Lineage (NCBI taxonomy): Eukaryota > Metazoa > Chordata > Aves > Passeriformes > Muscicapidae > Erithacus > Erithacus rubecula. Next base: position 33,660,946 of record NC_136660.1, on the reverse strand, counting down.
TACGAGTGATCACAGTGTTTTGGTGCAATGTTCTGTGATGGGCTTTTCATAAAAATTAGCTGACAATGTCATGAGTATACAAGTAAATTTATAGCTTTCATACTGGACTGCCATTCCCAGAGCTATTTCCAATCACTTGGGCTTTTTATTAAGTTTATTGTTCTTTTATTGTTCAGTGGAGTGTAAGCAGTGAGATTACAAATAAATGTAAGTTGCAGTATGAAGTCAGGCTTGCAGAATTAGGGAAGATGAGAGCAGAGAGAGCAGAAATTAATTTGAATCCTGGGGAAAGGGGAGTCCTGCCATCCCAGAGCCTGCTGTGCCCTCCTGCCACAGGTGCCACCAAAAAACCCCAAACAAACTCTACCTGTGTTTCCAATATCCTGAACACTTTCCCCCCTTTTTTTCTTGTTTTTGTTACCCAGTTTTCTCTCTGCTCTTTTTCTTCTCTTACTCCAGCACTTTCTTGCAACAAAACAGCCCCAACAAGTGAAGGGTGATGTAGTTTTTCATTTTAGCATCACTCTCAGAATGTCTCTGGCATGGAACCTTCAGCATTAATTTCCCTCTCCTTTTTCTCTCCTCAAACAGCAAATACTTTATCATTTTGCTTAATATCCTGACCAGCAGAGCAGAAAATCAGACTCATAGCTTTTAATGACACATTTTCAACTGCAAGTTAGTAAAAAAAAAAATTTAAAAAAATCATTTTTATGTGGTTCTCCAATACTTATACAGACTTGGAGAAACATAATTAAAATTTGTGTTCCTTCTTTGTTATTACTGCTGTGGACTCCACTTAAACTGGATGCTGTTTGTCTGGGCAATCAGACAATAGCTGGAATCCAAAAGCAAATCGATTTGCTGTGTGGCTTGTGCTATTACTTAAGTTATAAATAAAATGATTTTTCCCAGATGGCTCCCTGATGGCCCTGCACTCTCCCTGGTACCAGCTTTTCACCCCTGCTGCATTCCCAGGCTGCTGCCACCTCCCTGCTCCCTCCTGAACTCCCCCAAATGCCCCAAATCTGGAGTGGGGCAGAGATTTATTGGGATCCCAGGGTGGCCACTGAATTTCTCCCAAGAGGAAGAGAAGCTGCTAAGCCTGGCTTAGCCAGGACCCAGAAAGGGCTGGGCTGGGTTTGGAGGGGATTCCAAAGTTTTAGGCTCCAGCCTGAGGGCAGTGCCAGTTTTTCCCCTTTCCCTGTGCCAGGGGATGTCCAACCTCATCCCTTCCTTATCCCTCCCTCTGCTGAATGAACCCCTTGAAGCCACTGGTGAAGAATGAAGTGACATTCTGGAACAGCAAAGTCTTAACTTTTCTCAGTATTGTGTATTTACTTCAAGCTCTCCTTCCAAAAATGTGGGCAGGGCACCACTGGAAACTAAAAATACAGATCTGAGAACATGTAACACACACTGACCCCAGCTTTGCTTTCATTTTGACTTTTCAAGATGGCTAAAATAGTTAATCCTACATGTTGTATTTTTGTATTTTTTTTTTTTTAAGAAGACAGAGAAGATGTTCCCAGTAATCAGGCAATGTTCATAACAGGAGGAAAACAATTATGAGGAAAACAAGTATATTGGAAAAATGGGGAGGTCTAAAAATAAATATTTTTTCCATGAACACACAAGAACTATATTGAGAATTACAGGGGGGAAGAAAATCAATAAAAAGTAGTATATAATAGCCATAGAGTTCAAACAAAGTGCATTCATTCCCTAGTCCCTAGGAGGACCCCTGATATATATGTGCAAAACTTAATGAAAATCAGACTTTGTCGTGTCATCAAAAAATAGCAAAGCAGTTGGCTGAGCTCTCCCTACATTTTGGCTACTCCTTGCTCCATAAATATAGCACCTATTTAAAGGACCAAGCCCTGTTCCCAGTAAAGCTGCAAACCTCAAACTTTGGCAGAGTTTGGGGCTGATGTTTGCTTGGGGTGCTCAGGGGGAGCTGAGAGTCCCATGGGGGTGCAGGTTTGGGGGATGGTCTGGCATGGGGGGACCCCCTGATTGATCCTGGGCTGTAAAAATCCCAGAATCCCAGAATGGTTTGGGTTAAAAGGGTCCCTAAACCCCACCCAGTGCCATGGCAGGGATGCTTTCCCCAAGGTGCTGCTCCAACCCCAATGTCCCAGCACATGTGGGAATCCCATCCCAGCTCCTCCCCACCCTCCCAGGGATCAATTCCTGCCCAAAATCCCATCCAAACCTCTCCTGTGTCAGTAGGAACCCATTCCCTGTCTCCACTCACTCCACCCCTTGTCCAAAATCCCTCTCCAGCTCCCTGGGAGCCTCTCAGATGCAATGGTTGTATTTCTCTGGCTCTCATTTCTGTGAATATTCACAGCAGCCAAGTGTGTTTTACAGCAATGTCTGTGGTTTACTGTGGGGCACGGAGACCTTTAGACTCATTTTTGGTTTTAAACTCGGGAGGATGCTCTGCTGTACTCCCCCTTGGTGCCCAGGGATTTGCCTCCTGATCCAGCTCTTCAGGGAATTTGTGGGGCATGGCCCCTGTTGGGGCTGGAATAGTGAAATCCTGTGCCTTAGTCATCCAGGAAATATTTTATTATTTTTTTTTTCTGCATATTATGTGATCATAATGGTTTTTAAAGGATCCAGGCACTTTTCCTTCACATGAAAGTTTCATCAATTCTGTTTCTCTCTCCCCACTGACACTGAATGTCCCTCAACCTGCAACTGAACAAGTTTAGGAAAGGCAAAAAAAAAAAATCTGAGCTCATTCCTGTTTGGTGGAATTTAAGCTGTGAGACCCAAGCCAAGGCCAGCTGAAGACAATGGGAGCATTCCTGTTTGTTTCCATGGGTTCTGTCAACTTTTGTTGGTGCCAGAGGCCCAGCACCAGTGATGCAATGGGGAGTTTGTCCATAGGAGCCTCTGCTTTGCTTCACTTAAAAATAAAAATCCAAACCAAACAAACTTTTTTTTTTTTTTTTTAAAATTTATTTTGCTCATGGAAAGAGTATGGGAAAGGATGAGAATGGAGACATCCAGTCTGGCTCTGAGCCAACACAGCCTGGCCAAGAGGAAAATTCCCCACAATTTAGAGATGTGCTGCAAGAAAGAAAACCCATTGTTGTGCCAGGCTTTGAAACTTTTAAAGAAAGGGAAAAAAAAGGAAAAGAAGAAAAGGGAAGAAAAGGGGAAAGGGGAAAGGGGAACGGGGAAAGGAAAGGAAAGGAAAGGAAAGGAAAGGAAAGGAAAGGAAAGGAAAGGAAAGGAAAGGAAAGGAAAGGAAAGGAAAGGAAAGGAAAGGAAAGGAAAGGAAAGGAAAGGAAAGGAAAGGAAAGGAAAGGAAAGGAAAGGAAAGGAAAGGAAAGGAAAGGAGAGGAAAGGAAAGGAAAGGAAAGGAAAGGAAAGGAAAGGAAAGGAAAGGAAAGGAAAGGAAAGGAAAGGAAAGGAAAGGAAAGGAAAGGAAAGGAAAGGAAAGGAAAGTCAGTAAACAATAAATTAGTTTAAAATTAATTCCTGGAAGTTTCTTTCCCAGAAGACAGGCTGGCTCCTCCTGCCCTCAGTCACTCCCATACAATGGCTCCAGGGCAGAAACCTTCAGCAGCACTTTTGCAACTCCTGGCATGAGTAATCTTCACTTCTGCCCCACTCTCCTGAATAAGGGATGCTTGAGTAAGAACTGGTTGAAGGGTCTGGGCTGCTGAAAGCAATGGGTTGAGCAATGGCTTCTCAAAGTTCCAGCAGCTCCATAAACTTTGCAGGAATTTCTTCCACAGAGATGTTAGACACAGGCACAACAATCACAACAATCACAACAATCACAACAGTCACAACAATCACCCTGGCCTCAGCAGGCAACTGCTCAGAGAATTTAGAAATGGTTTTTGTTGGGAGGGATCTTAAATCCCCCCAGTGCCCCCCTGCCATGGCAGGGACACCTCCCAGTGTCCCAATGTCCATCCTGGCCCTGGGCACTGCCAGGGATCCAGGGGCAGCCACAGCAAATCTGGGAATCTGTGCCAGTCAGTGCCTTGCTTTAAAACACAGCCAAATGAACTACATGTGTATATTTTTATAAATTTATCAGCTAGAGGCAAAATATGAACATAATAGTGAGCTTGGTGAGGAAAATGCACAAGCTGCTAAAAGACCTCATATTGGAAATCTTGGATTATCAAGCTTCAAGATTTCACTTTAAACTTGCAAAGTTTATAGCTGGATAAGCAGGTGTTGGAAATAACATCTTCCTGACTGCACTTCTCAGCTGATAATACTTAGAAATAAACAGTATCTATTAGTGTTTTCACCTTTCTGGAGTTTTTTTAATAGGAATTAGTGAGGCTGAAGCTCAGGGGACAGCTTTATTTTGTTAAACCTCTAACACATTTTGTTTCATGTTGAGTCTTTGGGAGCTCTAATATGTTTTGGGTGGGTAATGTTTCCATACATTACTACTCCATTCATAATCCATTACTTGGATAATTCCTCATTTGTGAGACCTGGAGAAATTATGGTATTCACAAGCATTTTTTGAATATTTATATAATGTCATAGCAGGGCTTAGGATATCAGTTGGCTGGAGCCAAAAGCAGGATCCTCAGTTATTCTCATACTTAAGCACCAGTTTGATTCCTTGGCAAAAATGTAAATTACAACGTTGGGAGGCAAAGAATTATTGAACAAGGGGATTACATTGCAAAGCAGTTATTTCAACAGCTGCTGCCCCTAAGAGGGGAGAGGAATTTTTCTGGGATGTAATTTTCCTGCGCACAACTCAACAAAGTGAGAATATCAGCACAAATAAAAGGACAAACATCCAGCAGGTTCCATGGGCTGTGCTGAGTGTGAGTTGTCCCTCCTTGGGCTGGAGCAGGAGATGCTGCAGCAGCACTTTGGGATCTTCCCAAACCACAGCCACACACTGGAGAGCTGCAGATCCAGAATCCCTGGAATTTCTGCTGGAGCTGTTACCCATGTGGCTCCCAGCCTTGCCACTGCCATTTCTGGCCAGGAAAGTTGATCTTGCTCCTACTCACAGGTTTTGTTTTCTGGCAGGGGAGGTGCCTGCCTTCCATTGCCTGAGGACATCCAAGTGTCACCGGGCTCCTGGCTGGATCCTGGGATTATTCTGCAGGAACAGCCCTGATTCTACACTTGGCCATTTCCAGATGAGAATAGAGATGATGTTTATGGAGCAGGGAAAACAGGATCCATTCCCCTCCTCAGAGGGGGAAGGGGGGGAGCAGGCCAGGTAAGTGAGAAACAGGCTCAAAATCCAGAATAAATATGTCTCTAAAATGCAATTTCCAGTTCCTGGGTAGGAGGAATTTTTCCCTGTCTCCCTCCTTGGAGCAGGGGCCCTGTTGTGACAGTTACTAATGGATTACAATCATTGTGGATCTTACACCAGCCTGCAGCACAACCAGGAGGTGGAACAACAAGGCTGCAGTAAATAATCCATTTTGGCAACCTGACATGCAGGAGAAGTTTATTTTATGTAACTAATAGTTGATTTAGGTCTGAATCACTGCAGAGATTCCTCCTGGTTCTGGGACCTTTTGCTTGGGAGGGGAGTTTTGGATGGGAACAGAGAAGGGGAAGTGCCCACACCAATACACAGCTGGAATGAAACACAAACACCAATGTGGGATTTGAAAAGTCCAATGCAGGAATAAATTTTCCTCCTATAAATTGTGCTCTACTCACAGGTGAAAAAGATCTCCCCACAAAGCCAGGAAACAGTAAATAATCCCTTGGAGCAATTGGAGACACACAGAATTGTCCATTGGCTCATCCCAAACTCCATCCTGCACTGAGGTGTTCCTTTGGTGGGCTGGTCATAAACCAAGAGCCAGAATCCTCTGGCACAGAATCATGGAACCCCAGATGTGTCTGGGTTGGGAGGGACCTAAATCCCAAATCCCAGTGCCACCCCAGCCATGGCAGGGACACCTTCACTGTCCCAGTGCTCCAACCTTGGGCACTGCCAGGGATCCAGGGGCAGCCACAGCAAATCTGGGAATTCCAGCCCAGCTCCCAGGGAACAATTCCTGCCCAAAATCCCATTTAAACCCACCCACTTCCAGCTTAAGATCACTCCCTCTTGGCATCCTGATGGGAATGCAGGATGAAGGGTGTGGGGTGGTGGAGTCCACACAGCAGGGGAGGACTTGGGACTGCAGGTGCTGGGGAATCCTGGAGGATCTGGGGTTTATCTGTGGTAGTTGGATCTAATACAAAGCAGTTTATAAAAAAGCTTTTGCAAACACTGGTGGGAATTTGCCTTATGCAGAGAAGATGTTGGAAATTATTGAAATTTCAGTGTAAGTATTTACTTTTCCTGGAATGAAATCACAGTGTCCTTGTCTCTCCAAACCTCTGTGCCTTCACTGGCAGCTTCCATTTACCTGCTGTGCTCAACTGAGAGTCATCAGAGGGTTTGAATCTTGGCTTAACTTTAGTCACAACTTTACTAACCTTGCTTAAAAATGGCCCCTTTACTTAACTACAGTGCTAAAGGATCTCCTGTCCTGCTGCTCAGCCAAAATTAATGGTGTAAATCCATTGTTTTTAAGGAATATGCCCTGGGTCCTTTGGCTCTTCCTGAGACACCCATGCAGGGAATGTTTTTGTGGGTTTTTTTCTGCGGGGTTTGGATTTAAGCAGAACTGTTTTTATGGGAAGTGTGATGTTGCTCACATCGATTTGGCAACTGGGGAGATGGTGTTAGTGGGTGACCTTGAAAAATGTGATAAGTGGCAAGGGTGCTGAAAGGTTGAGGCACAAATGGGCTGGCTAAAAGCATATTTATTTCTAGCCTGTGCCAATGGAGAGGGGTGAAACCCACGGATCTCTTCTCCACAAGAAGAAGCTCCTCAGTAGCCATGGAGCACTTTCCACCACGTTCATCTCAGCTCTGCAGAGAAAATATTCACAGCTGTGACAGGGGTATGTGAAAACTGACAATGGGGAGCCTGGAAGCCTCAAAGAAGGAAATGAAGGGGAAATTTTCAAAGTGAGACCCAAAGCTGCTGCAGTTTGCATGGAAAATGGTCTAGAAAAGGGTTAAAACTAGAAAAAAAAAACTTGCATGAGTAAAAATTGTAAACACTTATTCTGCTCTGTGTGTAGCAGCTGCAGGTGAGTGTGGTGTGTAAGAGCAGAGTGAGGAAATTACCCAACATTTCCCAATCCCATTCTGTCTGGGATGGAGCCCCCAGGGTGCAGATGGTTCCTGTACCACTCAGGCATCCTGAAGTATTTCTGTTTGCCAGAGTGAAGCAGAGATTTTGGCTGAAAATGATTTATTATTCTCAGCACAGTGATAATTCAGTGGTTTCCCCAGTAAATCAGCCTGAACTCTTCAAAGAAAACTGGGAGAACCAGCCCCTATTCCTGAAAAAATCCAGTTTGCTTGGGCAGGAGTGTGGATAATTAAGGATTTGCAGGAAAAGAGAAAACATGGATGAAAGAGGAGTTGATAAAATATTGTTGATGTCCCAAATTTGTATTGTATGGAACACACCAGGGTTCTCTGAGAAGGCAGGGAATGAATTCATGGCTTTGGTGCAGCAGTGGTGGGATGTCATCTCCTGGTGGATCCCAGCCAGCTGAAGGGAAGAGGAAATCAGGGCACTCAGAGATGGATGCTGCAGGAAAAAAATGGGCTGGACAAGTGTTCCTGCTGCAGCATTTAAATAAAATTGTGCTTAGAGACATTGATGAGACACCTAGAAAAGGAAAAAATTCTCCATCTTGTGCTGGCTGCAAAATGTGCTGGAGGTTTTACCTGGGAAATGTTCAGGTAGAGTCAGAAAAATGGGAACAGAAAGTGGAATTCTTTGAGATTCCCCCGGTTCTAAGAAAAGCTTGAAACACTCCAAAGAACCAGAGACTTCTGCAAGCAGGACTTTGTTATTCTGACTAATTAAAGTAACAGGGGAAAAGGAAAGCAGCTGTCACATGTAAGATTCCTACAATGCTGCCAGTGCCTGGACATCACATGACAATATTCCCTATTTTCCAGGAGGATGTTTACTGTGTTTCCTCACGATTCCTCCAGGTACTGCCTGTCTCTACAAAGTATTTCCAAGGCAAATATGAGTTGTGCTCTCACAGTTCTCTCTCCAGTGTCTGTTTTTGCCTGAGCTCTTGCATTCCCACCCCAGGCTGGATGGGGTTTGGAGCAGCCTGGGGCAGTGGGAATGTCCCTGCCATGGCAGGGGGCAATTCCAGCCCAAACCAGCCTGGGATTCTCTGATTCCCTCACATCTGAATTAACCCCATGCAAATCTTTGGACAAACTTTGAATTAAAACCAGGGGATGTATTTAATTAATAAAGTGGCTGATAAAGTCTCCCCCCATCCCAAACTCATCCAGTGATTGCTTTGCAGTCATGAGATTTAAGGGAAAAAAAACCCAACAAAATGGTAAAGCTGAATTTGTTGGATTTGCCTTCCAGGCTGTGAGGCTGCTTTGCCATTGGAATTTTTCTCCATGGTCATGGAAATTGGAGAGTTGTTGTTGTTGCAGTGGCATTTGAGAGCCTGGAGGAATCAGCTGGTTCTGAGTTAAACTTCACAAAGAAACACGAGATGTTTTTGGCACGGTACTTGACACCAGTATTGTCACATTATTTCATGTTTCCCTCAATGGGAAATTCCCAAATACATCCTGTTTTTAAGTTGTATGCTAGAGGAATAATAGGCTTCTGGAGACAGATTAATTTATAAAGTGAAGAACTAAAATTCCTCCTTCAAAGATGTGACACTCATTTGAAGTCCTTACATTGTTGCAGGCACAATTGCTCCTCTCTGCTTTGTTTATCTCTAGGACTTGCATTAATTAGCACTTAGAAATGCTTTTGAAGAGTTTCATTCATCGAGTTCCTACTAAAACCATCTTTCAAAGCTCCAGCTGACCTCCTCCAAGCAGCCCACACCAGAGGTTTAACCTTCTTGGGTACATCACCTTAATATTTTTGTCACTGCCATCATCTTCTTTTGGAACAATTTTAAAAAGGTAAAAAATAAAGCTCCGGAATTAAGCCACATAAATAGCATTTATTCAGCATGTCATGTATAATGGAATGAATGTAACTTTTTCACTTTGCTATTTCTGCCTCTTGAAACCAAAGCATCTGAAGCTACTTGAGGAATTGCTGCATTTTCCACCTGACAGGGAGGAGTCTGTCACTTTTTGGCTGCTGTCACCTCTGTGTCCTTTGTCCCTTTACTCTTTGAAGTGCAATTCAGTTTATTTTTCCTTACCTGTAGGCTCAGATTGAGACCTGCCTGTAGAATCACAGAATCCATGGGGTAGGAAAAGCCCCCCAAGATCATCAAATCCAACCATTCCCCAGCATTGCCAAGGCCACCTGCTCCCCAAGAACCCACCCACACATTTGCTCACATCTTAAGAGGACAGGACTGGATATTCAGAATAATTCCTTGGAGAATGATGAGGGTCAGCTGGCACAGGGTCCCTGCCACCCCTGGGTGACACTGCCAGCATTGATCTGTTCTCCTTCTCCTTCTGAGTTTGCCTGATCTTAAAGGACAAAGAGTTAAAGTTTCTTCCCTCAAGTGAACATTCCAAGCTGGAGGATAGGTGCTTTTAAACCAGAGGGAAGAGAGAATGAGAAGAGAAATAAAGAAAAGTGCTGACTTTATTCTCAACCTGGGGAGTCCTAGGCAGTGAAGGGAAGCATCTCCCTGCCATGGCAATGTGGCAAATTTCAGGAGGAAAATGGTTATTTCTTCTCTCAGGCCCAGCCATCTGTCACAGTTATTGAGACACTCCTGCTCCACTCAGTCTTGCAAAAGTCTCACTGAAGTTGGGAAAGCTGAGGAGGCTTAAAGCAAAACCCACTTTGTGCTGGCAGAGAGCAGGAGGGAGCCTGAAATCTGAGATACATTTCCTGGGCTTTTTGTGACTCAAGTCAGGACACACAAAGCTGAGAACAGAATCAAAAGAGAAGGGAAAAGGAAAAGTGGAGTGTGGGCTCTAACAGGGTGCAGCTCCTGGGGAGGGACCCCACTCCAGTGGGTGCAGTGGAGCTGCTGAGGGTGGGGTGGGGGTCAGGTGCCCACCCCATCCCCAGGATGTTTGCAGGAGTGGTGATTTGCATTCCATGACTAAAAGGCAGCTCAGCTCTCCTGGGGCTGCTGTTATTTATGAGGGATCTGTGATATGTGACTGTCCTAGTCCAGAGCCCACTGGAAGTCGTTCTGTTCTGGAGTCAACCCAGAAATTAATTTGCTTGTCTGAGAGCCAAACCTACCTTGTCTGCTCTCACATGTTTTATTTACTGCTCCATCTTTTTGGAGCTCTTTGTCAATAGATTTACAAATACTGTCCGTTAGTGAGGAATTCTGAGGAAGGATTTTTTATAGGGGATGTTTCCAGTGATCCTTCTGCCTTCTACTTAATGTGCAATGTTTATTTATGGCCGTGTTGTATGATTGCAATAAACAATTGTAGCTGTCAGTTCCTTCTGATTAAATACCGTATTTGTTAAATAAATAAAATGATAGTAATGAACTGGGCCATTCTTTGTGTGTAATGTATGGCTTTCATATTTCTGACACTTGGGAAGATAAATGAAATGCTGATGTGCAGGAGAAGGCTTGTAAATCAACAGGAGCTGGAAAAGATCCGGATCTGCTTCCTTGCAGAGGGTCATCTTCCCCATCAGCAGCTCTGAGGACACTTCTGACTTCCCTGGGCCAAGAGCAGGATCCAGGCCCAGGGGATGCTGTCAGGAGCTGCTGAGGGAGGGTTTGAAGGCACAAAGGATGTTCAGAGAGGTTTGTGCACAGCTGAGGCTCCAGTGCTCACAGCTGGAGTCTCCATCCCTGTTCCTGGCCAGCAGCACCCCAGGGTGCCTCTGCTCCAGGCTTGGTTATTGCTCCCAGCAGAGCCACAAATGAGGAATTTTTCCTTTCTGGCTGTTGGCAGAGCCCGTCAGGTGCACTCTTTAATTAAACAATTGGTTTTCTTTCCGTGCAAACTGTGTTGTTTGATGGTCAGAGGTGTGTGTTTCTCTGCTGGTGCAGCTAAGGTGTTAAGTTTGGCTGCTGGAGGTGTTTCCAAAAGCTGCTTTGCAGCAGAGCTCAGCAATTCCCACCGATTCAGTAATTCATGGGCGAGGTGATCTCACACCTCCTCTTCATTTTATTCTCAGTATTCCACAGAGCAGCCTTATCTCCACCTATCAATTATGGTGGTATTAATTTATATCTCTCTGTATATCTCTCTTACCTCGCTGTTTGTCGCAGGCTTGCTTAAAATATGTCAATGTCCCTGAGCCAGGCTCTGCAAAATGAGGCCAGAATTCAGATTGCAGGGTTATTTATGGGCAAGCACCACAGCAGGGGTTTGGTGGTGGGTTTGTTGTTTTGTTGTTTTTTTGTTGTTTTTTTTTTTTAATCTGAGAGGGCTTAAATAATGAACAAAAATAAGATTTAAAAAAGTTGTCAGAAGAGTACCCAGAGATACTGTGCAAACAGGAAGCGTTTTGATTATGTTCACTGGTGCAAAATTAGTAAAGAGTTTGAAATCGTCTTGTGCTTACAGATTCCATTGTTTTCAAAGAATAATTCCATCTATTTTAACATTTTCAAGTATAATTCCATTGGTAATGGCTCTTCCTTTGATTGTGAGCTGTGCTAATTGAAAGGTGTGGTGCAGTGTCTGTTTTGGCAGTTATGCTTATATCTTTTGTTTAAAAACTCAAAGTGTTGGCTTTCCTGTCCAGCCTTCCTTAGTATATTCTGTTTTGGTGATGTGATGACAGACTTACAGTGTGTTTCCTTGTGTGTATGGTAACAGATGTTTATGTGAATAACAGACTTTTTTATGAAGGCACACACTTTATAGCCAAATACTAATTAAAAATAATTGCATGTAAGCATTTTTGTTTATTCCCTGTTGTGCATCTTTAATCATTTGAAATCACCTGCAGTTGAAAACTGAGGCAAAGATTTGATACTGCAATTATAAGAGGCCATCTGACTCTATATTAGAAAGGAACAGCCACACATTTGAAGAGGAAATTATGACAAAAAGTGTGTGAATTCCTGCCCTCTTGGAATTTGCTTTTATACAGGATGAAAATACCAGTGCGTGGTTTTGTTACACTAATAGAAGTTTAAGGTATCTTATCTCTCAAAACAATCAGTTCTTGACTGACATCCTGTTCAGGACATATTCTGTGCACTAATAAGCTCATTACAAATATATTTTAATTAGATGTGTAACAGATGGTTCACAGTAAATACGGGCAGTGGTACTTTTTAAAGAATAGAAGAAAAAACCCCACAGGTTCTTTTTAAGGACTCAGCATCTCGGGTTGGATTTTATCAATAGCTAATTGAGTTAAGCAAAGGGAAAATTACTGTCAAAAGCACTTGAAGTCATGAAAGAAGCAAAAACTGAACAAACCCAAAGAAACCCACCAAAGGCAGAAATGTGTGTGTTCAATAAAGACCAATCAATACTGAAATGAAAGGGACATTTTCTCAGGCTTCCCAAACACTTTAATCTCCCCTCAGCAGCAAGGCAGAGTTTTGTTCAGCCTGTTGCTGACCAGAATTCTCTCCTCTGCTTTTGGGATGTCTCCATCAGATCCATGAAACGAATTAAAAATAAAACCCAGGAGGGCAGGGAAGGATCCCAGTCCCTGGAGAGGAAGGTGCTGTCCTGGTTCTGCTTCCATTTTCCTGGCTGGGATGGATCAGGAATTTCTGCCTCCCCTGCCTCAGGTCCCACCTGATGCTCACAAATAACACAGCAGGAATTGGTAACTGATAAATCCATAGTGTGGGATGTATGGAAGGTGCTCACAGGGACATTCAGGGGATGGTTCTGTAAGTTGTGTTTCTTCTTTTATGGTTTGAAGGTTCCCAGCAAAAGGAATTGCTCTGCACAGAAAGGGAAATGGAGAAATTTAGATAAAAATCAAAGAGTGACATCTCTTGAAAATATTTTCATCATCTGCTTCTCCAATGCTGAATCTCTTCTTGGGTGCCATCCCTGCCTGTGAGCAAAGAGTGTATGAGTGTCTCACCCTCAGGCTGGGACACAGCTGTCAAATAGAGAAATATAAATAATGTAAATACAAAGAGTATAAAGAGAAAAATAAATATTAAAAAATAAAATAAATACATAAAATTATAAATATACATATACATTTGTCAATATATAAATATAAATATAGAAATATATAGATACATAGAAAAAGATATAGATACATGGAAAATATCTAGATAGATATAGATGATATAGATATAGGTATAGATATAGACGTAGATACAAATATAATAAAAAATAAAAATAACTATAAATGCAAATAAAAATAAAATTTAAAATAAATATAAAAATAAACAAATACAAATGATATAGATATAAATATAATAAAAATAAAATATAAATATAAAATATATAAATGTAAAAATATATAAATATATAAATATATATATATAAATAAATATAAATATAGGAGATAGAACAGATGATTGTATCCACAATGTGTAAGGACCTGCAGGAGCCCATCTGGATGTTCCCTGTGCCACCACCAGGCTGTGGCTGCTCAGCAGGTCTGTGCCTGCCATTCAATCCACCTCATTTCACTGGACTATCAAATGTTATTTTGTTCTTTTTTTACCTTCTGGAACCCAATATCTTAGGGTAAACACAGCTCAAAGGAGGATCCAGCAGAAAAAAAAGAAAAAAAAAATTATATGAGATTTGACTTTTTTGTAGCATAACATTTCTGGAAAATATTATCTCACACGAGATTTGGCGTAGTGATGTTGGGATTAATTATGTGATAGATGGAGCAGCATCAGGTGCTGCTGCAGGTAGGATAAAGCTGTCTCAGGTCAGGCTGCAGAGCATTTCTGGGGGTTTGGAGGAACACTCCTGCTCCACAGAGCCCTGCCAGGCAGTCAACACCCCCCAGCATCCAGCTTTTTACAGAATCTGCTGGTAAAATCACTAATAAATAAAAATAATAAATATAAATCTATAGTAAATAACTGGCTGATTCTGGTTCTAACCTAAATCATCAGCTCTGCTCCCATGTGCACTCCCAAACCTGTTCCCTGCTTTCACCATTTGAGCAGGAGCACATCAGGCTCATGGTGAGAAGCATCGTGGGTGTCACTTAAGGTAAATCAGCAATTGTAAATTAAAGCCAACAAGAGGAAGGAGGAGTTTTTTAAACCACCTGAGCAGCTGCAGGAAAATAGAGCTGGGTCTGTCTGGGAGAGCTGGTTCTGCCTTACAAGTGCTTGGTGTAGGGTGTTGTGAAGGTAAAAATGTAAATGAGCATAAATGATGAGATCTATTTTTAGAATGAAACTAGATCTCATCATGGTATCTATTCAAAAAACAGGTTTTTCAGTAGAACACACTGTCAGGGGAGGTTTGGATGGACTGGTTTGTATGGAAAAGGACTGGGAAGCAGCTTAGTGGAGCTGAGTGACTAATTCTGACCTACATTTCTTTATTAACATTGGGGGGTTTTCCAGCTCTGGCTGACACATTGGGCTTTGTGACTGGTTTAACTTGGGATAAGTTTTGGAGACAGAAGCTGTGGCTGCCCCTGGATCCCTGGTAGTGCTCAGGGCCAGGCTGGACACTGGGGTTGGACACTGGGACAGTGGGAGGTGTCCCCATGGCAGGGGGGCACTGGGGGGGATTTGGGATCCTTTCCAACCCAAACCATCCCATGATTCTGTGACTCTGGTTTATATCCCATTGGGAAACACAGGGTCTCAACCCCAGTGACAATTAGAAATAAAAATCCAGTTTAAATTTGATGAGAGAGAGAATCTATGGGGGAGAAGAGAAGCAATCAGAGCCCAGGGAGGGAGCAGAGGGATTAGGATCCTTTTGCAAAGCTGATTCTGGAATAGTGGGGAGAGAAATGGGAAAGATCATCCTGCACAAGCTGGAGGTGATGAAGGTACCTGAACACATGAATTCCTTCTCAGAGCTCTCCACCCAAGGCTGGGTGACACCAGAATTTGCCATTTATTGCAGGTGGGATGTGACAGAAATGCTATCTGAAGTTGCAGCACGTTCCTCAGATTTCCCTGGGTTTGGCTGGAGTCACAATTTGCAGGCAGATGCACTTGGCAGCACTTACATCTCTCAAGAAGTCAGTATTGACAACATTCCCAAAGACCTTTGGAAAAAAATGTTGAAACTATGTGGTCTAATATCTGTTCCTTGCCCGGATCACATCTTATAAATTCTGCATCTTTCTGCTGTTACATCACAGATTACATTATTTATTTTGCAACGCAGCAAACACAGCCATGGAGAAATGTTTGACAAATGACTTTTTGCAAATATCCCCAGAAAAAAAAAAAAAAAAAGGAGTTTGTTATTGAAGTGCTTCATGAGTGATAACATGGAAAAGCCCGAGACAGAAATATTCATAATATTTTCTAATTTATTTACCTGTGTTTGAGCAGGCCTTTGAACTTTCCAACCATCCAAACCAAGTTTTTCTGCTTTATTGCTGTGCCATCAGGGAATAAATGTCCAGTTACACATTCAGATTGGACAGAGGCTGGGACAAAATTCATTTCATACAATATTTGAAGCAAAGTTATTGTGGCACCAGAAAGTCTAGAAGTGGCATCACATATTCCTGACTCCCTTCTATGGCAAAAATTGTCAGTGACTTTCTTATTTTAGGAAGAAAAACTTTGCTATGGTGTAAAACTGGAAAATGAGGAAGGAATTTTTTTTTCAGAATATTGGCTGCCCTTTCTGCTTTGAAGTTTGAAAACCTCTCCAGATTTCATTATAATTTAGTATTTTAAGTGATATTATGACATCTTCTCACATTTTGCTGCCTTTGTCCTTTGTTCATTTTTATTTCACTCATTTTGTTATTTCCAGAATCCAACAAAACCTGTTTTCAGTGTGAATTGTTTTATGGATTATTAAGTTTTTTGTTTTTTTTTTTTTAAATAAAACAGAATTTCCTAAGTTTCATTCATATTTAAATTTCCAGTTTTTCACAGGGGCCTGGCTTTTTTTATGCACCAGCTGACAACCCCTATTCCAAGTTTATTCCCATTTTTCCTGCAGTTCTCTCACTATTCCAGCTGTGCAGGGCATCACATTCTCCTTTAATTTTTTTGCTTCATCTATTTCAGTCTGGGCTTGATGCAACCCCAGTCATTTAATATCATTTGATCTTCATCAGTGTGATCCCTGCAGGAATTTTAGCCCTGCAAGGTCTGGTCACCCCCTGTCCCCCACTGACCATCCCTTCTTCTGCACCCTCTGATAATTTGCTGAGCATCCCTTCTTTTCCCACCAACTTTGAACCCACGTGCCAAAATTTACTGAAGAGCTTCTGTGGTGAAGTCTGGGGAATATCTTTTTATTCTGATGGAAATAAAATTGTGACTGGATTTGCATTTCTAGGGAATAAACGTTGGATGCAGGATTGATGATTAAATGATCTGATTTTACTGCCATGCATTAAAAAGTGCTAGAAACAAATTTAATTGTTTTTACAGTAAACATTTAATCTCTAATGGTGAAATGATTATTTATATGGGAGGCATGGAGCAGGGAATGTTTGGCACTCACAGGAGGAAAAGCCTCTCACATCATCCATCCTCTGTCTGGAGAGGTCCTTCCACTCTTCCCTCTGGGACACTGATACTCAGCTCTGTGGTTTATTCCCATTTAATTTTTTTGCAGTTACAATTTCCCTAAACTCGTGTCAGAAAAGAACTGTGGCTTTAATTATTCGCTTCTTTTGATGAACTATCTTAAAATAAACATTATGCTACTCTTCCCATCCTTTCCCTTTTTTTCATTACTTATCACACTGCTGCTGTTCATTAATCTTGGGGGTTTTCCCTGACACCCTAATGGCTCCTGCTGCCCAGCAATCATTATCCCAGTGCAACTTGTCACCAGCTCTTCCATCCATCAGCCCCTCTCATCTGTCAGGGCTGTGGCTCTGCCTGCCCTGGCCACTGGAAACCCCCCAAATCCTCCATTCCTCATCCCTGGGTGCTAACCTGGTGTCAACCCTGCCAGGTCCACAAAATTAAGGTTTGAGAGGACTTAATGCAGGTGACAGCCCTGGTGAGGAGCAGGTTCTTGGATGTCTTTGGCAGCCCTGGTGAGGAGCAGGTTCTTGGATGTCTTTGCTGGTGTTCCACTTCTGCTCTGGGTGAGACTTGCTGAGTTTTGCTGTGGACTTCCAGTTGTGCACCTCAGGCACCCAAAAAATGAGAAGATGGCCACTGAATTCCATGAGAACTGCATAAACATATATTAATAAATATAAACACTCTGGGGTTTTTCCTAAATCTTTCAGACTCAACCAATTGCTGAGTCCAAAGTTTTTTCCTGGATCACACAGTCCAGAAAAAGGGAAAGCCCTGAATGAACACCATTCCCAAAAGCTCAGACCCCCAGACAGAACTGTAAAATACTGTGGAAGCTGGTTACAAGCCCCCAGGCAGCCTTGGGAAGGAGGATGGGGCTGCACTTGGCTGTGCAAGGTCTCCCCATGTCCCCCCTGCCCTCCCAGCACTGAGGGGCTGCAGGACCTGGGTGTTTGTTCAGCCTGGGGGTCTCACTGTGAGCTCTGTGATTAACTCAGCAGCTCTCCCAGCTTTGCAGACAGCACAGAGACCCCTCTGAATTGCACAGGGCTTTGAGATGACTAAAGGGAAACTTTTTCCTTGTGCACAGAGTGTCAGCAAAGCCATGAGTGATTTGGATGGAGGATGTTTGACCCATTCCTTGACCACCCATCAAATTCCAACACAAATCCTGTTTTCCTCATCTCGTGCTTCTTCACCCTCCCATGGAGCACCCTGCTAACAATTTGTGGAAGTCTCTTGCCCAGAATATCCCTGCTCCACCAGACTGTTGACTCCAATTTCATAAATGTGTAAGAAGTGAGCAAATTAAGTAGTATGAACTCTGACAGTCCTCTGACACTGCCAGTGTAGTGTACTGGCCCACACATGCTGTACAGCATAATGATTACATTACAACCTTGTGATATTATTCAAAATGACTTCAGATAAATGAATGATAAACTAGGGGTTATGCTTCCTTTATTACAGGGCTGATAAGGTAGCTAATCAGTGTCCAAGTATGTGTCATTACATAAATTATGAACCAGGGTTTGATGTGTTTTCCCCCAGAGCCAGTGCCCGAGTGTCATCTGGTGTGAGGCTGCAGCCTGAAAAATGAATTCTGAAAACAACACTCGGTTTTGTTCCAACTGGATTAATAAATTACTAATAAATAACCTTAAAAGGTTGCAGGAGAGTCCTTTAATCTATTAGTAGAATTTCCTCCCAAGGAATCCTGGATTTTCTTTCATATCAAAGATTAGCTTCCCATGCGAGGAGTTGAACCCTCACTCCCCCTCTGAAGGAATGATCTTTTGACAGCTCTGCAAAGAATAAATAAAACATTCAGATTGCACTTCTGCTGCCTGGAATGAACCCAGGGGAAGCCTCATGGACAGGACTGAACCCCTCTGTAAACCACCAAGTGATTTTGGCAGCTGGTAAATGCAGGTGCTGCCCATCCCTCTCTTCTTCAACAGCAAGATGAATCCAGCAGAATCACTGAGGTTGGAAAAGTGCTGTAAGGTCATTGAGGCCAACCAGAAACCATGATCTTCTCCCCTGATGCATCCTCTCCTTCAACCCTAAATATCATTTCTGTGAAATGACCCAGCAGGAACTTTGCTGGCTCAAATGTTTCACCAAAAACTCTGCTCAGGCCTGATCCTTTCAGCAAAGAGTTCATGAGCTGCCCCTCCAGTGCTCCACGTATTATTCATGGGGAGTAAGAGGTCTTAAACTGCCCTGCTCTCTAGGCAGTCAAACTAAGATGAAAAATAGATATTATTTGAAATCTTGATTCTATACTTTTCTGAAAAATACTCCAAAACCCTACGAACCAGGAGCAATGTAGCCTTTTTTACAATATGAAAAGACCCTTTTGGTTTTTTTCTCCCCACAATGAAAACTGTTCAGGCAAAGAGGAGAAAATGCTTCTACTACAGAGCAGATGTTTTCTGTTGAAGGCACTTTTTGGATGTGTTTGACCACCTCTGTGAGCCCAGCACTCCAGGAATGCTGAGAGCTGAGGGGACAGCACTGGCTGCAGTTACACAGACACAAATCCACTGCACTCAGCTCTGTCAGGCTGACAGGACCTTCCAGCTTGAGTTCATCTGGGCTGAGCACACCCGAGTGAAGATTGACTTGCAGAGCACTTGGATTTACAGATACTCCCAGCAATGTTTACACAGTTCTCTGGGTGCTTCAGCTCTAATCCTATTGCTATCAGAATTCAGTTTAAACCTTATTTTTCATTTAGTTGCTGAAATATAGTTGGAGAGTCACTTGTGACTTGAATGAGTGTAAGAGAAAGAAATGGGGCTTTTCCTTTTTGTTGGTGCCAAGGTGGAGCTGCTCCTGCAGTGCCCACAGGGATGGGTGAGATGTAGGATGGTGATATGGGAATAACCTAATTTGGTATTTTGAGTTATATATTGGGCTGTGTTAGCAGTGGAGGTTGGTCCTCCAAGCAGTGAGCATCTCGTGTCAGGATCAGGGGGAATTGGTTCAAAGTGACAGAGAGTAGGTTTAAATTAAACATTAGGGCAAAATTCCTTAGTTTTAAAATTAGGAATTAAATTATGCATTTTAGATTAGAATTTTTTTTAATTAGGAATCTTAAATTTTTAGAAGTGTGGTGAATCCCTGGCACAGGTTGCCCTGTGGCTGCCCCATCCCTGGACAGGCTCAAGGCTAGGCTGGATGGAGCTCCAAGCAAAACCTGGTTGCATTTATTATATTCGAATTATTTTCACTGATTATGATATGCAAATGTAAGCATAAAGAATCTCCTAAAAACTCTTTCAATATCCCTGTCTCAGGTTTTAGGAGCACAGCATCAGTTTTTCCCATGAGTTGTTTTTTGGGGCTGAGTTTTTGTGATTTGAGTCAGAGGTGCCAGAGTCACACAGGATGATGCTGGGGTGGCACCAACCCTTGAGCCCCTGACTGAAAACAGAAAAAGGCACTGAAATGGAAGAAGACAAAGAGGACAAGCAGGTGATGCCATGTGCTGACTGAGATCTGAGGTGGGTGGCTCTGAATCATCTGAAAGGATGATTAAAATTTAATTCATGAAATGCTGTGCACTCTGATTGCTCCTCAACAATTTGTCCACTTTTTTTGCAGCTGTCAGAACCATCTCAGAGGCTGATGAGATTTAGATGTTTTGAAGAAACATCTAAATGGTGCATGTTTACCAAAATGAAATCCCAAAGTATGCAGCACTCTCTGCTCATTAGTGAGAACTCATCAGCTGTGGGAGAGCAGTTCCTTCACTTTAGCTCTTCAAAAAGCCTCTCTTCAGGAAAAAAGAGCAGGAGGAAGTGAAAATTGGCCTCAACCAATACATAAGTAGGTTTGAACTCACCACCAGCCCAATGAAGGTCACAGCAATGATGAATGAGGGTTCCTGACAGTCCCCACATCCTCATCCTCCCTTAGCTGGGAGTCTCTGGAACTCAATATTCATCAGATGAACAAAATGTTTCAGGAGAAACTCAGAATAGGGAAAAATCTGGTTTAAATGGGACTGGCTGTGCACAGCTGAGTCAGCACTTTGGCTGTGTCCTGTCACTATCTGCCCATCTAAAAAGTCACTCAGCTCCTTTTTATCATCTGCCTTCAAGTACTGGAAGGCCACAGCACCTGGAGCCTTCTTTTCCCCAAAGGAGCTGCAAGATTCCTGGCTCTAGGGTCAAAGCACCATGTGCTCTGGGGATGTCCCACCAGCCCCTGGAATTGGGGTCCCACCTCCTGGAAAAGCCACGAGCAGTGACTTTTAATGTGACTGTGACTCTAATCCAGCTGTAGAGTGAGAACTGCAAGCAGGATCTTTATCAAAGAACTCCTAAAGAATGAAATGCTAAAGCAGAACAATCCCTTTATCATCTGAAATGATGATAAATGGCAGTTTGAAAGTAGAACAATTTGTTCTCATCTGGAAGCACAGGACCTGAACTGGTTGTATATTTTTTTTCACTCTTAGTCTATTCTCATCAGTTGCTTCATGCTCGTATTAATAACAATTAATTATAATTTTATCCTGATATAACTGTGTTGACTGAAATAGAGTCACACAGGGGATTAATTTGGTCCAGGATACTTTTCCATCACTGCGTTTCTCGCCCGTGTTTTTTTTCGGAGCGTTATTAGAATAAATTAATTTGAAAATTGTTAATTGTTCAATTGTTAATTGAAAAGTTAATCTTATTCTCCAGATTCTCCAAACAGAAAAAACACTGATTCTTCTCAGCAAATATTTACAACCTGGGACTTGGGCAGTGAGTGAGGATGCAGCCACCAGGGTGGGAGGACAATGGAAATTTTTAAACCCAAACACGATATTTACAAAGTCTGTTGCACACAATGGACAATATTGTAAAAGAAAAATATAATACATGTGCACAATAAGGTGAGAGCAAATACATTTTCATTTTTTATTTTGTTGACTAGTATACAAGGTTCTAAAAAGGGATTTTTTTTTTCTCCCTTTGTGAAGAACGCACTACAGATTTACAATACCATATTCCACTGTATACATTTGCTAACAAAAAATACCACTACTGTATCCACACCAGTGACAAATCTGCCAGGAAGTGACTAGTTGATATGCCTTTTTATTACTGCAGCTGCCTTGTTTTTTCTAGTCAAAATAAAAGAAAATCACAGGATCCTTAAAATAATAGCTGACAGCAGGTAGTTACTGAGAAATGCATGTCCCTGGCTCTTAACTTTGTAGCATCCATCCAGATGGCAGATTAGAGGCTGGGATCTGCAGGTTGGTGACAAATACATGGGTAATAGCATTCAGCTTGCCTAACTGTAAAAGTGAATTCACTATTCCTCTTTGATTGTAGACCTGACATGTCAGATGAGAGGAGCCTCTGGAAGAAGCTGCCAAAGCAACAGGACAAATAAATGCCAGACACAAGCTCTGCTTGATGTAGGATTACAAACACTGTGCCCATCATCAATTCAAATTTAGCTGAGATGTAAAGGCAGCACTGGGGGAGCAGAGCAGGAGCTGGCAGGTACCTGGGCAGGGATGAGGGAGGCAGGAGGGGCCTCTCCCCGTGGAGATTGGGTTTGCCAGGAGAAAGGAGAGCTCCTGGATTGTCCTCCTGGCACCTGGCATGTGGGTGCTGAGGAGCCACTGCCTGCTGTGCCCCTCTGCCATTCCCTGGGCTGTGCTATCAATCCCTCAGCTTTGGAACAGCCCTCAGCCACCTCACTCCTTCCCACTCATATTATTTAACTTCCTCCCACTCTTTTTATTTATTTTTTATTTATTTATTTAATTTCCCCCTTTTCTTTCTTTTCTTGAGAAGTGCAGAACCAAACTCAGGAATGAGGCAGTGCCAGCTTGGTCCTCATCTCTTAATGCTGATTTTGCACAGGGAGAGTCGTCCAGAGCCCAGCCAATAATTAGCTGTGGGTGCCAGCTGAAGCTCTCTGGGTTGGGCTTCACCTTCTGCATTAGGCACAAATCCCATGTTAGGGGAACCTTTCATTTTTATTGCATGGGAAAAATCCTGCTAGGGGCAGAAATGATGGTTTTTAGGGCATCCAGTGACCCCAAAGTCACTCAGAACACTCATACTCTCAGTGCTGGTGTTAGGAAGAAGGTGCTGAAAAAAGCATATCAAGCTCCCATACTGTGGGAGAAACTTTATCCCAATATTCCTATTCCACTTCTTTTGCACTGTTACGTTATCCAAATAAAAATATAATGCCTCATGTATAATTTTTACATGTCCTGGTTCATTCAATGAAGATGAAGAGTGGTATTTTTGGCAATGATTGGAAAGATGCAGATAGGGAAAATCTTTATTATTATTGTTATTAATCACAGCTCAGGGCTTCACATTCAGAGTTGCCTTCAAATTCCAGGCTGCTCTTCCTTTGCCAGGAATAAACCACTATCCATTGAAGCCAGCTTTTAAAAAAGTAAAGGTTATGTAAATCTCAGGAAATCCCACTTTATATATGGATTTGTTCAACAGGTGTATGTAAGATAACATAAAAAAAACACAGCAGATTAAAAAAAAAACCTGTTTAAATAGAATAAATAAGTATAAATGCATATTCTAAAATGTCTATTTGCGATTGTGGAGTTTGCCTTGACTTGTGACATCCTCTCTTCCTATAGAATCCTGGATTATTCTGAGTTGGAAAGGTCCCATCAGGATTATCAAATCCTGGGTCTGCAGAGAACCCCCAACAATCCCACCCTGGGCATCCCTGGAATTTTGCCCAAACTCCTGGAGCTCTGGGGCTGTGCCCATTCCCTGGGCAGATCCCAGCACTCTGTTTCTCTGAAATCCAACCTAAACCCCCCTGACACAACTTCAGGCCATTCCTGACAGATTCTTTACACCACTGCTCTTGCTCTTCTGTCCATGTTTTATTGCTTATATGACAAATTGCCATGAAAAGCCAAACACAAGAAAGATAATCAAAGCTCAGTGTCAAACTGCTGACTAAAATTTTCCAAAAAATCAACTCCCTCCTTCCTGACCATTGAGGAATTAGCTGGGAATACTGCACAGCTATCATTTATACCCTGAAAAAAGTAATCCTCTTGTTGTGTCCTTCCTCCAGCAGGACTTGAGTCCCCCCCAACTCATCTTCCCAGGGCACAGGAGTCCCAGCAATGAAGGTTAAGTCATGATTTACATCTCACAGGTTTAAGGTTGAGTTCTGGCTTAATTCAGGGGATTTAAAGCTGTGTAAGCAGAAGCAGAATTTGGCCTAACTCTGTAATCTTTGCTCAGAATTAAAGCTCAACAGATGAGAATGAGCTTTTTTGTCTTTGTCATTGTATTAAACCCTTATCTTCCCTATCTGAAAAAGATTTTGCAGATCAAGCAAACCTGGAGTTCCATGGAATTGCTCTGTATTGCTGCAGTGAAAACTGACAATTATTCTATTTAGGTCAACTAGCTGAAAAGTAATACAAAGAAATCAAAATTCAAAATCTTTTTAAGAGAATACAGGGTAATGACTGTATCTACCAGATTTTGTATTGATAAAGTTTTAATGTTTCACTTAATTTGCTCTGATATTTAAAGCCCAGCCCTTCCTCACCTCCCCTTAGCACCCACACAAAGTTTCTTTGCTGAAGATCTGCTTTTCCCAGAGCTGATTTATTGCCCACAACTCTCAACGTTCCTGCACCATTTTTATCCTAACTGATACTGATGCTCAAATAATTCTGTTTACCAGCTAGTCATCTAATCATCGCTTTACATAATCATATTTATATTAAGGAGATAGGAACAATTAACTTTGTTTTAAGTGTAGTTATTTGAAATACAGTAGTGGCAATATCTGCCAGAAGCAAATAAACATATTAGCAGGAAATGCTTAAATGATCTGGATAACCCTATGAGCCAGCATAGCAGGTGGTAATATCCTGTTTTTAAATTACATTTCAGCAAGTGAACATAATAAATCCTCTTGTGTTATATATTTCGCTGGTAGCAACTTATACTCACATTATTCTATTTGACCTCATTACTGCTAATCATTATCACATTTTTAATAGCTGCCACAGTGAGTGAAACAGTTAATACAGTATTTCTTGCCGAAAGAGAGCCTGTCAGGTTATTGATGACAAATTAAAATTAATAAAGAAGATCTGTGTTGAATTTGAGGGAATGGAATAACTGCGAGCATCCAGATGATTGGAAAGGCCTCTGGGGTACTCTGTGAAGAGTAATGTTTTTGGTGTACGTGTATTGTCTTGAAAGGAACGCTAAAACTGCCAAATCTCTGCTTTTGCCTGGAAGACTTCCTGAAATAGGAGCTGTATTCTTTTGGCCCTCATCACATGTAATTTATCCCTGGGAGAGTTATTTCCTGCTCTGTACACCTCCGCTCGCTGCTGCAATAACAGCCCGTTGTTGGGGCTCTGTGCTTTTATTTACCTCGCTGAGGATCTTTACAAGAACCATCACTGCCAGGGCCAGATGAGGCAGTAAACAAGCAGAACTCCAATCCTGAATTCCTGCCCTGCTCCTGGCTGGAAATTTAGCCTATTGCTGTTTAGTTAAAACTTTCTGGGGCTCTCCAATCCCGCTCGCAGCGGCGGCAAAGCATCGCTGGCCTGTGCCTGGGCCATGGCGCTGACGGCGGGCTCTGGCACGGTTTTATAAAAAATTAATGCATTTACATATCCTCCGAATGCTCCTGCTCGTGTTTATTAGAGGTGAGGGCTCTGTGGGGAGAGGGTGGCGTGGTGGGAGCTGTTCCCTGTAGAGGAGGGGCCGTTCAAGGCCATCCCGAGGTCCTGAATTAATTGCGCGTCGCGGTGTTAGCTCAGTCCTTAGCAGACAGGAGCCCACATTGCAGAATCACCACACATAATTTTGACTGTGCCCAGGAGGCAGACCAGGGAGACTGAATTATCTCTTACCAAAAGAGAAAGTAGTCCTTTGAGGTCAACGGCGGAGGTCGTTGGTGGGTCAGCGCACAGAAACGCCGACGCGAGATCTGCCCTAAAAAGGGAAAAAATAATGGGCCAATTACTGCTCGTAAGCAACTCACGCTGAATTCCTCCACACAAAGGGGTTTTGTTTTGGATAGAGAAGGAACCCCCAGCAGGTAAGAGAAGTAGCATTGCAGGGAGGTACCCCATGAATTTTTTGGAAGGCAAAATAGAAGGTGTTGCCATTAATTGCTTGGGAGCAGAACCGCCGTGTAGCGTTCTGCAGATTCATCTGTGTTTTCTCAGAGTGTGAAACAAAGCTCTGGTGGGTCATAGGCTCTGCTGGTCACTGATATTGGTACTCTTTCCATACAAAAAGGTGACATATTAACTCTAAAATGTCACCCAAATGAGGAGCAGCCAAAAATAGGATCGTTCCTTTTAGGAGTTGGGTTTCTTTCAGAAGTTGTGTTTCTTTTAGGAGTTATTGAGAAGCAACTCAGTGGAGGGGGGGAAAAAAGTGGCATTATGGACTTAGGATTGTAGAGAAGTGGAGCAAGTTTAAGAGATATAAACTCAGTCTCAAAGTTCAGCTACAACAAACCCTTTCCCCACCATTGGCCTGAGACGTGGTCCTGACACTCCAAAATTCCATATGCAATTAAAAGATGTCAGGAGAGGCTTTGGTTGGATCTCAGGGAATGGTTCTTCCCCCAGAGGGTGCTGGCACTGCCCAGGCTCCCCAGGGAGTTTGGACAGTGCTGCCAGGGATGCCCAGGGTGGGATTGCTGGGGTGCCTGTGCAGGGACAGGAGCTGGGCTGATGATGATTGTGGGTTCCTTCCATCTCAGGATATTCCTTGATTGATGATTTCATGATTTAGACTCCACCTGCACCTGAAAATTCACCTCCTCCAGCAGCAGCAAAGGGCACTGAGAGCCCCAGCGCTGAAGGCAGAACTCATGTGGTTTACAAATACCACTCCAATTGCTCTGCTGGTGAAATTTGAAATGAAAATATAGGAAATGAGGAGTTAATTCAATTAAACATTTTCCCACCCACATTTTACCTTTCCTCACCACTCAGGGGAATCATTCATGGAAAGTATATCACCAGCAGACTTATTTTTACCATTATTTTTAACTTAATGAGTATACCTTCCACATCAGAGGGAAAGTACAAAGGTTAAATTTTACATTAAGAGCACATTGCAACATGGTATGCAAATATCCCTATGCAAATCTAGAGCCGGCAGAAGATAAATGTGTTTTATTTTTAACCAGTTAACTATGACTGTGAAGTATGGTGCAAGATATTCAGTAGTTTCATTTTATATCTTTCTTGTAAATAATGCATAAAGTATGTAGATGTTGTCAAAATATGATGAAGCTATTAGCTTTATAGTTTTCATAGTTAAGAATGTGTTCAGCATGTAGCTCCTAATAACTCATTTCGAAACGCAGACACCATTATAAAATATTTCTTGTTCAAGTGAACGTTATCATGTGACATAATGATTTTGCTTAAAACCAAGTTAAATGAGGAGTAAAATTAAACAATATTGCATGAATTGTGTTTGACTAATTTTGTGTCACATTATATTAGCCGAGCTTTCAAAATATGTGTTAATGACAAATAGTGTAAGCCCCTAACATACTTTATATGTCTGTAAAATCACCCTTAAGTCATTAGCTTTTAAAGGTTCATTTTGTTTGCAGTTTTTGTAGCCACTGGCTTTTTAGTGATTACTTTTGTCTATGAAACTAGACATGATTAAAAAAGAGATATTTTACATAAGTCTTTGGGACTTATTGCCATATTATGGGGGCATAGTGTGTGCATTAAAACAATGCCTAATAATTGATGAGCTCTACACTTTGGAGGTAAACAGAGTTAAGGGTGAATTTTAATGTTTACATTGTATTTACATAAGAATCACGCTGAGCTCTTAATCAACAGTTTGTTTCTTCTACATCAGGATTTATCCCTCCCCTGCTACAAAAATCTTTCATTCCAAAGGCAACAAAAGTATTAGAGATCCCTGGGTTCAATTGAAAAATTGTAAAATGTAGAATCTCAGAATGGTCTGGGCTGGAAGGTCTTTGAAGATCCTCTCATTCTTTTCCAGGGCTCCTTCCAGCCTGGCCTGGGACACTTCCAGGGATGGGACAGCCACAAAAATGCCCAAATTTGTTTCAATAAGAGCAGTGCTTATTGTTGATGTGTTGTAAGAGTTCAGCAGTGGGGAATTGCAGTGTTGACAGCACAAGTGGAGAAGCTTCTTTAGACTTCTTGTCTCTGGGGTGAGACTGTATATGTTATATTCATGATATAATATGAAATATTACATATTTTATATATAATGGTATTCATATATATAAATACAAACATATACACATGCATTATAATATAATATATATATTTATATATGAAATAGATATAAATATATGCATTCATATATACATATACAGATATCTATATATTAATATATCTATCTATATATATGTGTGCATAGATATCTACATATTTATTATATATTGAAAGAAAGATATTATATATGATATATCTACATCTATCTATCTATCTATCTATCTAAAGGGGTCATGTTGCTAAAAGAGAGAAGGGCAAAAATCTGCACTGGTTTCTTTTCTGCATGGGATTTTGGACATACCCAAGCCTCCACATCCCAGTGGACATCTCCAGTCTTTATTTAGTCATTTTCCTGAATTTGTCTGTTGTTTCCTTCCCCTCTGTCCCATCACAGGGATTTCAGTGAGGTGTCTGCCCCAGCACTGGTCACTGGGAACACAGACTGGTCTTTGCAGGTGGCACCAGGGCCAGGCAGGGACAGCCCCAGCTCCTGAGTCTCTCCTCAGAGTGAAAAAAAGTCTATATATATTTAGTTATTAAAAAAAGAAAAAGGGGGGAAAGCCTCTCCCAATGGACTGGGATGGTTCTGGATGGCTGTGGGAGGTAAGGGCAGGACACTGATGGGGGTGGGAAGGGGCAGGAGAAGGCAATGTGCTGTTTTTCAGTGTTTCAATTCTCAAATTCTTTGATAAAAATCTTCATTCTGCCCACCCCTACCCCGGTGCCTTAGAAAGCTACAGCTTTATCTCCAGAATTTTCCCTCTGGACACTTGTCAGAACAAAGAGTATGGACTTTGCATATCATTTATCCTCTTGTATATAAGGAGCTTGTCACATCTTAATGTTGAACCTCACCAGAGAGCAGACCTCTCGAGCACTCCCAGCTCTGCTTTGCATCTGGGTGGGGAAAGCAGATCCACAGGGCTGCTCTGCTCCTGCTGAACCCAGGGCTGAGCCCTGCTCTGCCCTGCCACGGGCTCCCTGGGCTGCAAGAGGGGCAGCAACAGCCTGGGGAACAGTGGTGGCTGATGGAAATCACCTCCAGGTGCCCAAATTCCTTTATTTGCTGCTTGTATCAAACTTCTGTGAGCTTTTGTAGCATGATGTTGAATGCCATGATGTTGAAATGCCAACTCCTTTGGCAATTCAATATGGGTGTTGAGGTGGTGCTATTTGGGAAAATAGCACTTATTTTGGAAATTTAAAAAAAAAAAAAAATTCAAATGACATTGCGTAAATGCCCTGATATATTGCCATGGTTTGAACCCAAAGATTTTGGACTAATGTGTGGCCATGGTTTGCTGTGGAAGAAAGAGTTTGGTGTCCCCAGGGTGAGTTGTCCTGGCAGGACACAGGGAGGATGTGGATCCAGTGGCTGAGGAGGGAGAGGCTCTCTGGGCTCTGGCCAATCATTTGGGGTCCCAGCCTGGCATCAGGGTGGAGAGATGCTCCAAAAAGTGCCAGGTATAGGAATGGGGCATTAACAGCTCTCTGCTCTTTTGGTTTCTAAAAATTAAGGTCACAGTGAAGATCTTTTGCTGTGGGAGGAATTGAACCTTTCTGATACAATGCTCACTGAGGAAAGATGATCTTCAGGCTTTGGGGATAGCACAGCTTATGGCTGGAGCTATTTCCTTATCCATGGGACCTTCCTGCATTGCACTTGGCTCTTTAATTCCTTTGCACACCAAAATATTTAACACCAGAATTGTGTTACCAGCTGAAACACATCCTGAATGTTGGTGGGTTTTGTGGGAGACCCTTTGCTGAGTTCCAGATTAGTCATGTGGCAGCTCAGTGACCTTCCTGACAAATTCCACAGGAGAAAAGGTGTCAAGGAGCACACTGAGCACCAGAATGGGGCTGATGATATTGGTTAATCCTCTGCTGACTCCTGATTAATACTCTGGATTCCACCAGTCCTGAAGCAACCTCTGCCACAGTGGCACCCTGAGCTGGTTCAACTGGTTATTTCCACTGGAACACCAGCAGAAGAAAAACAAAGCAGGTGAAATGCATAGCTCACAGTGAAGCTGTTTAAATATTTATAAAACAGTTAGCTAAGATTCAGGATCCATTTAACATAGCCAAATTTGATATGTTAACATGAGTAATTGCTCTTCTGTAATACCATTTAATTTATTTAGTCCTTAAAATCATATCACCACTTTGCCAATGACTTGAAGAAAGATTTGGAAAGTCCTGTATTGTCCTTGGATCAGACTCTGAATGATCATAAAATGTCAATGTGAAATTAGGCTTTTTTTTTGAAAGAATTGTTAATTTTCTTTTCTGTGTTGAGATCGGAGTTTGGAAATTAAGGAAAAGGAAAAGGAAAGAAGAGAAGAGAAGAGAAGAGAAGAGAAGAGAAGAGAAGAGAAGAGAAGAGAAGAGAAGAGAAGAGAAGAGAAGAGAAGAGAAGAGAAGAGAAGAGAAGAGAAGAGAAGAGAAGAGAAGAGAAGAGAAGAGAAGAGAAGAGAAGAGAAAACTCTTTTCTGCTCAAATAAGATCATTTCAAGGAAAAAAATAATCAGTAATTTATTTTGGAACTGGAAAATCATAACATTGTAAAAAGAAAGAATCCATAAATTAATTTAGAAATAGCTTTTAAAATTAAGATAAAAGCTGTCAATTTTTTTTAGAATGCAAGGGCTTCATCTGAAGGAAATTATTTAATGTTTTAAATTCACCAGTGCTCCCCAGACCCTGTAGTACAGCCCAGTGTATGCTTAGAAAGAGCTACTTCATCTATTTAATTAAGAGAAACTACTATCAAAGCAGATTTCGCATTTAAAATTCGTGTTTAAACTTCTCACAGATTAAGTGAGCTTAAACAGTTGCTATTCCTGACTTTAACAGCATTATAAAATACATTAGAGATTGAGAGGATAAAATTCTGCCATGTTAGGTTATAACCTAACTGCTATTTGCAGTTGTAAGGACTACTAATGGCGCAGGGACAAGATTTATTATAGTAAAGACATCCTGCTTAACATTACCCTTGTCATTCCATTAATAATGACTGCTTATGAGCCATCTCCTTGGCATCTTTGTTGTCCTGAAAACTTAAAACTCACAGCACAATTCTTTACGATGTGCTACATTGCCCCCTCTGGGTATTCCTGACCATTATCCCATTTGGTTATATTCAAAACTGCTGCCTCCTGAGAGAGCATTAGGGCCGACCTTTAACCCTGCAATATTCTTGGTTCAAATGGCGTAATAACATGTAGTGAATATTTACAAGCATACTTATACTATAATAGAGTACTGCTGTGAACATTAGCACATATTTTCTGCTCAATCAGGCTTTGATGTAGAGCTTGGCTCGTACCCTGGAGGAAATGCAGTCCCCAATAAGCTGTGCTAGTGAAACACCCTTGATCCTGCCCAGCTCCTGGCAGGCAGAGGAGCAGGGACACGCAGCCCTGAGCCATGCCAAGGGCTGGGGCAGCCTGCAAAGGGGAGGCACAGCCCCTCCTGTGCTACCTGGGCTTTTACTGGCGTTGGGGAAAGGTGATTTCATCCAGGAAAAGCGAATTGGGGTCACGGAATGTCCTGGAGTGGGTTGGCAGGGATGACCCAGCCCGACTCCTGGCCCTGCTCAGGGTGCCCCAGCAGTCCCACCCTGTGCCTGGCAGCACTGTCAGGCACTCTGTGGCTCTCACTGCCCTCAGAGGTGTTCCAGTGCCTGACTGACCCTTAGCACAGATCCCTGATGGTGCAGGGCAGCGTTTCCCTGCCCTCTCTGTTTCCTGAGCAGCCCTGGGGGTGATTCCAAGGCACACTGCTGACTCCCTCTGTATCCTGGCCAGTGCCATCCTCCCCGGGCTCTCCCTTTCCTTGCCATCCCCAGATGTCCCCAGGGGACACTGAGGAGCCCTGGCAGTGTCCTTGTGAGCAGGGCAGGGTCCCAGAGCCCCATGTCTCAGTGCACACCCAGCCTGGCTGTGCCAGGATGATCCATGGGATGCTCCCCAGCCCTTCCCCTCTTGCCCTCTCCTCCTCTGCCCTCCAAACAGCTTCAGCCTGCAGGGGCAGAGTTTCAGCCCTTTGGGTGGCAGATGATCATTTCACAACAGCCATGGGGATTGCACTTGAGGGCTCTTTTGGGTTCACAGTGAACATTTCTGTTTTTAAAGGACAGAGTTTTGGTTTCCACATGGCCACGTGTCAAGCTGTCCTTCCTCTGCAATTAACATCAATTAGCATCCTTCCCTACCTGCCTCCTGTCCTGCCCTGATCACTGTGGATCCATCTTCTCCAGCCCAGCTATACCAACCCAAAATATCCCCAAAGCCTTTTCTTCTCCACTTTCCTCTGTCCAGCACTCCCTGTCCCTCAGCAGCCATCAGCCAAGGGCTCTGTGCCACTGTCCCATGGCTCTGTGTCACTGTCCCCTCCTGAATGGGAGCAGTGGGGTGCCCATATGGGGTCACTGCCTCAGGCCATGGGGTCTGGAGCATCCTGGACCACAGCATGGGGTTGGGATGAGATGATCTTTTAGGTCTTGGAATGGATGTCCAGGGAATTGGTGGTGGAGTCCCCATCCCTGAGGGTGTTTCAGAAACACCTGGATGTGGCACTCAGTGCTCTGGTCTGGGTGACCATGTGGGGATTGGTCACAGACTGGTGACCAAACCTGTCCACAGTGCTCTTGGGGCTGTTTTCCAACATTATTGATCATATAATCCCATGATTCTGTCTCTTCCAACCCAAACCACTGTGGAACTCCACAATTCCATGACGTGCATCACTTCTGCATGGCACACTGATGAAAACCAGGCCATGAAAAGGTCACTCAGCCAGGTTAATGTCTTTAATATTAATTCAGGTGTTGGTTTTTCTAAGTTGTTCCCCTCCATCACTGTTTTCTCCTTCCTTAAGGACAAGACAATTATTCCTCATTTGTTGTAAATCCACTTTTGCTGTGCTTTGCTCTCTGTTTCCTGTTTTTGTAATGTGCCCTGTGGAGATTTGATTGTGAGTGCAAGTGATTTTCTTGTGGAAGTTTTCTGATTTTCAGGGCTGGGAGGAGAAAGGGTCACTCTTCAGTTTTGTTGGTTTATGAGTGTGTTGTTAATCTGCTTAGAAGAGTCCAGCACAGAGGTAAAGTGAGTGTTTGAAAGAAGAGTCTCTTGTGGTTATGAGAAACTTTGACTGGGCAATATCTGTCTGTCTCCAGCCAAAGAAAGAATAAACCTTCCTTATTTTCTTGGTGTAACTTATAAACCTGTAACAGTTTTTGCATTAAAATCTCCCTATACAAAGGAGATGTCCATTTTTTGATATTTTATTCATAAGATCCCTCAAGGTGTCATTGAAATTCTCTCAGTCTTTCATCAGCATGATCCACTCTTGGAGGGTACACCTGCACAGCAGATGAAATGGTTGTCCTCAGAGAATAATGGCAGCCATCCTGATATTAATTTGGTTCCAAGTAATTATCAAGTTCATATCTTTCAGTTTGCTGGGAAACTTTTTCTTCCTTTTGACTTTCTTCCTTTTTTTTTTTTTTTTTTTTTTTTTTTTTTTCTTTCTGTTCTAAGTAGAATTAGCTGGGCTTGTTAGTGCAGCTCCAGACTCTCCACAGACTGATTCTCTTCTCTGGGACTTCAGCTCAGGTTGAAACCTTCAGCCATGAATTTTTCTCCTGAAATTATTGTTATTGTGTGTGTGTGAGGATCAATAATGGGCCACACAGAAATCTGCACCTGATGGGGTCGTTAATGCTGTAGGAAAATAAAATGCCTTTTATCACTTTTATGCAGGTGTTGGTCCAACACCTGTGAGTGGACAGTCAGGTTCAAGTCAGTGGTGGCCTCTCTCCAGACTATTTAGATGCTTTTTGATAATAATATTTGAAAAAATACAGTCAGAATATGCCCACAAATACTGCTGGGGACAAATCCCTCTCCTCATCCTGCAGAGCTGTGTGACCAAACTTTTCTCCAGCAAGGCTGGTGATGATGGAAGAACAATTCCAAATCCCCAAATCCCTGAGAAGGTGCTTCAGTGATGAATATTTCCCATCTCACCGTGGTCCATCAGCATTTTTGGGCTGGTTAGAGCAAGGCTCAGCTCTACCCAGCCCACAGCATGCAGAGCTCACAGGGTGGCTCAGGTTGGGAGGGATCCCTCTGGGATGCTAAATAAATAGCTGAGCCTTGGGAAAAGTTAAAGAAAGCCTTAAATCCAATTAAAACCTTGGGGCAGAAGGGCTGAAGGGTGCAGAGGAGTCCAAGGGACCAGCCCTGGCTCTTGTGTTGGGGTCTCTCCCATTGAGCCCATCCCCTTCACTCCTGTCTGAGGCATTTGCTCATCTCTGCCTGGGATGGTTAAGACAGAAAAGACAGTTTAAACAGATGTTATCTAGAAAAAAAAAAAAAAAAAAAAAAAAAAAAAAAAAAAAAAAAGAGGTTTCAATTATTTTATTATTATTTGGGAAGCCTTGCCCATGGGTGTTGCTGCAGCACAAGGCTCTGGGCAGAGGAGGAGCCCAACAGCATTTTTTTGATTATTAAGGATTTCTCCTTCTTTCCTCTGCCTCTTGCCAACCAATTTGTATTTGAAAGAAGCCTGCAAGAAATTTTGTGTTTTCTTCAATTCTCTGAGTTTATTTCTGTTCACATCACTCTCCTTTTTCCCCCCATTGGCAGTAAATCCTTAGGCTGAGCCATCCATTTATTAGAGGTTGGCAGTTGTTCAGTCTGCCAGTGTGCAGTGATCTGTTTTTAGCTGCCAATAGTGCAGCATTAACAAATCTCTTCTGATATTTATCTGTGGTGCTGCCTTTTGTTAAATGAAGAACACAAAGTTTTGGACACACTGTATTGGGAGTTTTATTGCATCAGGTAGGGCACTTAAAACTTCCCTCTAATATTTTTTTTTCAGCCTGGGATAACACCCCCAGCACTCTCAGCATTCTATGATGCAGTTTTTTTGCTATTTATTTTTTACACGCTGCTTCCTGAAGAAGGAATGTTTGCTGAGAATAATCCTTGTTTCCTTCCTGAATGTTTTCTAGAAAAGTCTCAATATTATGGAAAATATTGAACAATGTATTGATCTGATCTTTTTGCCAATTGTTCTGATTTTTTTCCCATTTTTATCCTGTGGAACTTTCTCCACTTTTACATGGAAAAGTACTTTGCATCCCTGTAGGTTCCCTGACCTGGGGGTTTTATCAGAGGAAGGATTGAGGCCACAAGTTTGTGCTTGAGCTCATTCAGACCAGCTGTGCACCAGCACAATGCTATGAATGCCTATTTAAAATTATTTATTTCATAATTTTCATTTATTTATTAATTTCATATCTTGTTCTCATTTAATTTTTTATTTTTCCCTTTATTTTTAAGGGTTGGAGAATGATATGGGTAACAAATTGGTCTAACATAAGGAAACACTCACTTGATAATTGTGTTTTACACTCTTTTTGATTTTTTTTTGTTTTTTTGTAGAATGTTGGTGGCTTTAATTAACCATCCTGCAGATGGGTTGGAGAAATGATACATTTCAAAATACATCTCTATCTTTTTCAGCCATCATATACTTAAATTGCAAATTCTCCTGAACTGTAACCCAGTGTCTTATGGCTCTTGATTCTACATTTCCCTGCAGATCTTCTGCCTTCAGTGGTGTCAGAGCTGCAGGATGTGACTGGTAATAAAAGGAATTAAACTGCAGCAAAGCCCTGACACTCCAGTGATGCTGAGGGTCTGATTTAAGACCACCAGGACAGAAAATGAGGAAGAAGAACCCCTCTAGGTGTGCCAGTGGGCTGGGATTGTGTGCAGCAGTGGGATGCAGTGCAAGGGTCTGTAGTGACAGGACAAGGAATGATTAAAATGAAGGAGGGCAGGGCTGGGTGGGATTTTGGGCAAGAATTGTTCTCTGGGGGCTGGGCTGGAATTCCCAGATTTGCTGTGGCTGCCCCTGGATCCCTGGCAGTGCCCAGGGCCAGGCTGGACATTGGGGCTGGAGCACTGGGACAGTGGGAGGTGTCCCTGCCATGCTGGGGGGCACTGGGGAGAATTTTGGGTCCATTTAACCCAAACCATTCTGGGATTCTCTTCTGTTACACCTGTAATCTGTAATGAAAACCACAAGACTTTTTCTACAATTCTCCTGCTCTTGCTGAGATCTGGGCAGGCACAAAGTTGGCAAAGATGCTGAGCCTGGCACTCCAAAACTTATCAACCAACCAAAAACCTCTTCTCCTCCTCGACTTCCTGCACAAATCTGCCCCAAAATCAATTTACTGACTGAGAGGCCAATTTTCTGCCAAATTTCAAGCCATTCTTTTGACTCTGGAAGCTTTTCCACTGGGCAGCTTCAGCATCCTCCTCGTTTGGAGGTGTCTGGTGCTGTGCTGGGGCAGGGGCAGCCCAGTGGTTCTGTTTCACAGAATCACAGGGTGGTTTTGGCTGGAAAAGGTGATGGAGTCCACCCAGGCAGTGCCAAACTCCCTCCTAAACCACTTCCCATCTCTGTCCTGCCCATGTTTTCCACCCCCTGACCAGTTCCTGGCAGTCAGGGAGACACCCTGATGGAAACCCCACTGGTCAATGCCAGAGGCAAAAGCTCCAGCCTGCCAAAGGCTCCATGCAGGCTGAGCTGAGGTTTGGCAAATTTATCAGCATGTGGGAAGGGGGCTGTAAATGAGGGAATTACAGTTGCTGTTAATGTTGTTCTGCAATGTTCTCTGACTCTATACTCATCTTTTTAATTCCCAGAAAAAGGCTTGGATGCCAAGTGCTTTATAGCCAGAGGAATGACTTCCAACAAACTTGAGTAAGTTTGATATCAGGTCTGTAATGGCAAAAGGATTGGATGGGTTTTCTTGCACTTAAAATTCCAAATATCCTCTATTTAACTATTCAAGGCTTTTTCTCCCTCCTGTAATATTTTCCTTTTTTTTTTTTTTTTTCTACTTGAAATGACCATTAAAAATACATTTTCTCCAAATCCTGTGTTTAAAAACATGGAAAGCAGAAGCTGGAACCCTTTTCCAGAAGGATGGAGGATGGATTTTAGTGAAGCTGTCTCATGTGCTCCTTTCCCTCTTGGGCTCATCCTCTTGCTGATTCTTCCAAGATTTGTGAGAGGCACGGACCTTGCTAAGGATTTAATGACCTGTTCTATTTTGCATTAAAAAGTTTTACTAATCTCCTACTTAAAATGGCATTTAAAATTGTGTTGGAGCCAAGGCCCTGGTTTAGAGCTCCATTCCCACTGGTGAATTTTCTTTAGGATTCACAAAATTACACAAGGTAACTATTTCTCCTTTACCTCAGACACATCACTGGTGATACTTTGCTAAATATACTGAGATTTAAACACATCCCAGGGGTCCTGGCTATGAAATCCCTCAGGGATTTCAGGGTTGAGCTGTGGGGATGCACAGGATCCACACCCCTGTCAAGAGCTGAGCTCCTGCTTGTTGGGTGTTTTGGGGTGTTGTGGGGCTCAGGACACAACAGCTGGGGTCAGTAAATGGGATTATTTTGCTCTGGACCCTCTGGGTTCCTGTGCTGGAGCATGGGACAGAATCAGGTTCTTCCACTTTTAATGGATTCCAGCTTAGTTAAGATTTTTTTTCTTCTTTCTCTTTTTTTTTTTTTTTTTTTTTTTTTTTTTTTTTTTTTTTTGTCCCTGATGCCTTTTTCTTCAGAAATAACTGTTTATAATCAGTTTAATGCAGATAAAACCATTACTTCTTCACTCTTCAGAAACTCTTTATGCTTCTTAATTAAAGCCTTTGTCTGAACACAAAATAATTAATACATAAAATGAAGCAGAGGGAAAGAATCAACTGTGAAACCAGTCACTCAGTTGTATATTTAAACAATATTTAATCATTAGAGTAACACAGTGCTTGCACTTTTGGAAAGAAAACAAGCCTTATACTTCATGTTTATTTAACACTTGGACTAGTTCATTCTTGGAGGTATGAAATGAGGCTTATAGAGTGCCAGAGCAGTAAATCAGACACTCTGAAAATTACTGGGTCTTAAACAGTAGTGTCATTTTTAACCTAAACAGTTCAGTGGTGCACCAGCACATAAAAGTGACCTCTTAGAACAACATCTACTGTTTACACTGAAAGGCAAGGCAGGGAAATAAAAACAAGGCATAAAACACAGTGCAGTGAGGATGGCATTTGCTTGTGTTTCTGCCTCTCTCCTGGATACTGATGGGTGTGATGACTTTTACAGAATTAATGCATTAAAGACAGTCCATGCAAAAAAAAAAAAAAAAAAAAATCATGGATGTCCCATATGTGCACAGATCAACTGTGTGTAGCCAAAATTTTGGGCAGCTTCTCACACCCAAGCACTTCCCACCTGAGTATTCACTCAGATTTTAAACCACATTTGCTGCCGCTCACTTTACAACATTTTATATTAGTGATCTCATGAAAGAATTTATTGTCAGGGATTTGGAGAGGAAAAAACACGCAGATTCAAAGCAAATATTCCATTTCTTTTGTGGAGGGGGAATGCTGAATGTTTGGATTGGAGGTGTGATTTGCCTGCACTTTGCAAGCACAAAGAAACTGCTTCACCCTGGGCTGCGTGCAGGTTTTATAACCAGCTACACACTGAGCACAGAATAACCACAGAGTTTGGCTCAAAAACCAACATTTTTGCTCAAATTTTTCATTAACATTTTTTACCAAGCTGTACTTTGGAGAGGAGTGGGCAGAGAGGATTTTGAGTGGTTGTCCTGGTTTAAGGACAGGTGTCTGCCAATAAAGGCAGAATCTTCTCTTTCAAATGGAGAATGCAAACCCCCTCCCTCCAAATCATTATTATAATTTGGAAATTAAGGGGCTCTCAAGCAAAGAGATGGGAATTAGGAGTAACAGTTCTTTACTAGGAAAATTAAAATAGCAATGCAGTGTTACACAGAACAATCCCAGCCCTGCCAGAGTCAGAATCCAAGCTGGCACAGTCAGTCAGTCAGGGTGGTGGCACAGTCCCATTCCATGGTGCTGCATCCTCCTGCAGGGGCAGATGTGGCTCAGCTGGAGCAGTGCTCCTGGAGAAGGGGCAGTTTCCTCTGAAGCTCCAGGGATGATGTGGAAGGGTCTGGTTTCCTCTGGAATCCAGTGGAAAGAAGGTGCCTTGGTGTCCCAAATCTCAGTTTTTCTCTGGGTAGGAAAGGCTTGGCTCCTGCCCTGGCTGGAGCATCTCCCAGTGGGATGATGGAATTTTATCAGCCATGCCCTGGGACTCAGTGGCCATGAACAGGAGATATCTCCTGGAGGGAGGATGGGCTGTGGGAAGATAAAGATGATTGCCCCAGCTGGTTTAAAGATGGCCCATTAGCAGAGAATGTGTGCCAGGAGATAAAGATCTCTGCCACACCCAGTTTTAAACAATGGCCCATTAGCAGGAGATATCTCCCACAGTGATAAGAATCTCTGCCACACCCAGTTTTAAACAGTGGCCCATTAACAGGTGATACCTCCTGGATGAAGGGTGGGTCATGGGAAAGATAAAGATGATTGCCCAGCTGGTTTAAAGATGGCCCATGAGCAGAGGATATCTCCTACAGAGATCAGGGGCACTGCCCTACCTGGTTTAACAGATGGGACAGAATCCACATTGCTGCCCACACCAACCCAACACAAGGGTCACACAGTGGGACACCCCTCTGGTCATTCTGGCTTGGGACCCTTGGGGAGGAGCTGGTGGGTAAAAAGGCTCTGCTGGTCCTGTCCCCAAAACACTTGTGAATAAGAGATGTGAATTTGAGTGGGTTTTTTTTGTTTAATTTTGTAGGATTTTGGGCACGGTTTTTTGTTTGTTTGTTTGTTTCAAAATTGTTTTTTGGGGGGGATTTTATGGAGTTTTAAAAAGGACACATTTATATTTGCATTTACATTTGCATTCATTTATTTATTTTTTACATTTATATATTTATGTTTATGTTATATTTACCTGCTGGAGCAAGTCCATGGAGATGCTCCAAGGTTTGCAGCCCCTCTGCTCTGGGACAGGCTGGAAGAACTGGGGGTGCTCACCTGGAGAAGAAAAAGATCCAGGGAGAGCTCAGAGCCCCTTGCAAAGCCTGAAGGGGCTCCAGGAGAGCTGGAGAGGGACTGGGGACAAGGGATGGAGGGGCAGGACACAGGGAATGGCTCCACTGCCAGGGGGCAGGGCTGGGTGGGATTTTGGGCAGGAATTGTACCCGGGAGGGTGGGCAGCCCCTGGCACAGGGTGCCCAGAAAAGCTGCCAATATCATAAAGTTTTTAAGGCTCTGGACTGCCAGAGTGAGTGTCTCAGAAATTTGGGACCAAAGGTGAAATCTCTGCTGAGACAGAACTTCTGAATTCCAGAACTGCTCCCCTAGGAGCAGGTAATGATGTTTATTTCCGTGTTACATCACATCAAGAGCCTAATGAAGAGGAGTGATGGCTTTAAATTTGAAGAGCACATGGAATGTGATTTTTATTAGGTTGGATCCTGAGTGAACAGAACATTGAAACTGTAATTATGAATATTTTACAAATGTGAACCTTCAATTAACTGTATCAGTTGTGTTTGTGAACTGTGGAGAACTTGCATTATTAATGAACACACAAGGTTAATATTAGTTTATTTATCATTTGGAATATGGCTTTTGAGTTAATCATACAAGTCCTGCCACGTTCAATTTTGATTAATGCAGGAAGTTCAAGCAGGCTTTGTTAAACAAATATTTATTATGTGTGATATATTATAAAGTAATAAAGCATTTTTTCTCCATCTCAGGTCCTATATACAAACACTTCCCACTATGGTGAAGACTTAAACATCTCTGGTTATGAGGACAAAAAATAAATCATGAGAGTCTCCTATGTGATTTTTTTTTTTAAATTCAGATTTAATCCCTCTTATGTAGGGGAGGTTACAGTGTCCTGAAAAGTGTTCTGCACCCCCACGTGGGTTTGATGTGCAGATTGGTATTGAGGATATTTCCTATAATTCATCCCCTTCCTTCTCCTTTTACTCCATTTCAGTGCAGTTGTAGAATTTGGCTACTTTAAAGTCCAACACCATTGGTAGCATGGCCAAATTATTCCAAATAATGAAGAATTTCAACAGCTAAAATACAGTTTTGGCAAGTTTTGTCTCATTCTTTGCTGGCCTCAGGGGAATGCAGGGCTGGGCCTCCCAATGGATCCTGTTTGGAATGGGAGGAAGATTTTGGATATTAATAAAAAAACTTATTTGCCATTTGAGTTTTCTGCAACAGAGCACTGTCAGCCACAAAAGTTTAAGTGAAATCTGATATTGTTAGGAATGCCAAGCACTCTTAATGTGGGGTTTGGTTCAGAAAAGAGTTAAGACTTAACCTAAACCTCAGTGGAAGCTGAGAGACCAACACAGCAACTTGGTTCAGGTGTCTGAGGCTTTAAAAATACTCCCTGAGTCACAGGACTGAAGGAATAAATCCCATGAATTACAACACAGTTAATGAGTTTCTTCTGAAAGGGAGTTCTTCTGAATGCCAGTTTTGGCAAGTTTGTGTTGGGCAATAGGCCACATCTTAAAAGTGTTAGGAGGATTTAAGATTATTTAATTTAGAGGTGAAATATTAATTTTATTTTAAAATATGTAACCATAAGTTTATCCTGTATAATTTATGTGTAGTTTGTTCTGATTTAATGATGCTCCCCTTACACAATCAAAGCAGGGTCTTGGTTTGGAAAAGCCTGTGGATGATTCAATTAATTTTATTTCTTTTTTTAATCTTAAAACAATTTTTTTTTTAATAAATGTTCTGCCAGCAATGCACAAATTAAACTTATTTTTCTCTTTTTCTCTTTTTCTCTTTTTCTCTTTTTCTCTTTTTCTCTTTTTCCCTTTTCCTTTTATTTTTTTTTTTTCCTTTTCCCTTTTCCATTTTTCCTTTTCTCTTTCCTGTTTTTTTTTTGGCTTGGTCAATAAAATAAATAAATAGTTGGGCAGTACCTAAGTTAGGAAGGGCTCCATCCTCCTCCAGGGCTCGTGGAATTCAGCTGTGTCTGCTTCAACCAGTTCCAGCGTAGCTGTTACAATTTTCATCCATAATATATGATCAGTTTGTAAGAATTTCCTCTACATGTGAGAAACAGACTTAATGCCAACGTTCTCAAATTGGAGTTAGTTATAAATAATGCACTAATAGATGTGAAAGAGTGTAAATGATTCCTTTGTGTGGCACCTGCGAGGTTGTTAGTGCTTCTTTAAAAAACAAACAAACCCTCTTTTGCAGGATATTTATTCCCATCTCTTCCATCAAAGGGGTTGCAGTCTTTGTACCTTTTTATGTAAATTAAAAAATCTTTAGCCAGTTCTGTGTCAAAAATAAATAGTTGAATGAGCTTGCAGACAACATTTATTTTGTATGTACATTAATGGGCACTTCCATTTTTTCCTGCAGGCTAGAATCCACTTTGAAATTCATGTTTGATAAATTCCCTGGCTTTCCAAGTAATTTAGCTGTCTATAGGGCTGTTGATCCTTTGAGTGTATTGCTGAACCATTGGGACTTGTGCACCACATCTGCATATCCAAGTTCAAATATATACTCAAGATGATTGGTTTAAACTTTAAGTTGTTGATCTTATTCCTGATAGATTTGTTAGATTGTCTCCCATTTCATTTCTAAAATCTGTGCCTAATCCATAAATACCCCTTCTTAAATATGTCTCCAATAAATTCACTGATTGAGTTTGTCATTCTGTGAGCACAGGGCTGAATTAATATTCAGTGTAGCCTGATAATCTTTAGGCACTGGCTGATCTGTGTGGCAGTGGAGCAGGGCACAGCCCAGCAGCTCCCAAAGTACCAAAACCCCCCTGGAAATTCCCCTCCTGGCACCTGAGTGCTTCTAAGGGCCCCAGTTCTCACTGGGGTATGGAATTGGGATTGGGATTATCAACCATCCTGAGGCTCAGGCTCCTTCAGCTTTGCTTTTTGGGTTTGAGCACTCGCTGAGAGAGGATGGAGCTGCTGCTGCAGCACCCAAATTTCAGCTCAGAGAGCTGCAGCCAGGCTGGTTCCAAACCTGGGCAGTGCTGAGCAATCCCCTCCAGGCAGGAATTCCTGCCCTGCCCTCTGCTCCTGCCTCATCCAGCCCAGGGGATGCAGGGCTGGGATGCTGGAGAGGCACCAGGGGAGCAAGGACCTGCTCAGGAACTTCCATCTCTCCTCACAAGCTTCTAAATGTGGTGGGCACCCTTTGGATGAATTAAAGATATCCTGAAAATATAAACTGTTTCAAAACTCTTTTTAAGCATAACAACAGTCATTGTGTTATAAATTCTGTTGTTCTTTTATAGAACCACTTGTCTGCTTTGCTCTGAGCATGTTCAAATGCTCTGCAAGGTAGGAGAATAATTAAAATAGTTTGAATTTGGAACTGTTGGGATTTTGGAAAGTTTGTTCTAGTGAAAGGTGTAGGAACAAGATGGGCCCTTCCATCCCAAGCCATCCCATGACAATTATTTATTTTCTTGTTATAATTTTAGAGGATTGACACTTAGTTTCTTTGTTCCATTTAATAAATTCCTTAATTTGAGAAGACTCTGCTTTGTTTTCTAGAGGGATGGGTAAGGTGACAGTGTGGGTGCAATAACCTATTCTGGCACCAATAGAACAAGAACTGCAATTAAAATCCTCCTTTTTTGTTTCTATTCTTTATAAGGAAATTATTCTAATAATGTACCTTGTGTGGTCTTTCAAGGTAAATTCCAATGAGTTCCTTGTCTTAATTAATAAAACCAATCTGACTAGTGGTACCAAGAGTCAAATTTAGAGTCTCTGGGGCCTTTTTGTGACAGAGAGGAAAAAAAATGCAGTGGGGAGGATTTTCCTGCTTGTGTGGGTTTGGTTTTTGTGTTATTGTTTTGATTGTTTTGTTTTAATAATATCTAGAATCTTGTCTGATTTCCAACTCTTTGTCAAGGTTTAAGTAACTGAATTTATTAACATCACAAAGATCAGAGAAATATAATTTTTAGTTTTAAAATGTGTATAAATATATGTGTATATATAAATGTGTCTTGCTTGTCTCACAGAGGTTAATGTTTATTATTAAATGTATTTTTTAGGTATTTTTAAAGATTATTTTTAAAATACCTTTTGTATTATGCCTTTTGTTGGGGAGAAAAATGTGTGTGAGTGCCCCTGAATGAGGACAGCCCTCAACTCTGAAATTTTTCCTTCCACACAAAATCCAGTTTTGTCAGAAGCAGCACCACAGTGCCACTGTATTTAACATGATTTACTGCTTTGCTCACTTAAATTAACAAATTGGTCCATATTTCATCGAGGTAATTAGGCACATCTATAACCTTAATAATGTGACTTTCTCACAGGTGCAGTCCCACTGAATTCCATCAGCCTGACTTTGTCTTCCAAACTGAGTACATCCAATTTTTATTTGCTCCAGGAGATGCCCCCACCTGTATCCCTCTTTTTTTTTTTATTTTAGGCTGTTGTCAGTCCTTTCCTCCCCACTGCACTGTCACAGCCCAATGTGTGTGGTTTGAAATGGTCACTGAAGGAATTTATGCCCAAAGTACCTTTAGATTGGTGATTAAGCCATTTTTAGCAGTAAAATATGGATTCTGCTCATGGAAAATAGCAGATCCAAACTTCAGCATCCTTCTGCTCCATGTCAGTGTTTGGGAATTCACATTTTGTGTTTCCAGGGCTTTGTCCTGCTGTTTTCTGCTCTGATTCCTTTCTCTGCTCATTGAATTTGGGATACTGGGGTCCAAGGTTCCCATTTCTTGTAGGGAAGAGCTGGCAGAGCTCCAGGGCAAGCACAGCCCAAGCAGAGGGAATTTCCTGGGTGGGAAGGGGAAGAACACAGACCTGGTGCTGCTGGAAGGATTCATTAAATGGTTTGGGTGGGAAGGGATCCCAAATCCCCCCCAGTGCCCC
This sequence comes from Erithacus rubecula, assembly GCF_903797595.1. Lineage (NCBI taxonomy): Eukaryota > Metazoa > Chordata > Aves > Passeriformes > Muscicapidae > Erithacus > Erithacus rubecula. Next base: position 33,616,101 of record NC_136660.1, on the reverse strand, counting down.
CCAGCATGGCAGGGACACCTCCCACTGTCCCAGTGCTCCAACCCCAGTGTCCAGCCTGGCCTTGGGCACTGCCAGGGATCCAGGGGCAGCCACAGCAAATCTGGGAATCTGTGCCAGTGTTTCACCACTCTCATCACAAAATCTTTCTTACATCTGAACCTCCCCCCATTAAACCATTCCTCCTTGTCCTGGCACTGCAGGCCCTACTAAAAACTGTCCCCATCTTTCTGAGAAACCCCTTTAAATCCTTTTTCCTGTTTTCTGTTTTTATTTTTCCAGTGAAAACACTTTCTTAATGGGATGTGTCAAGGGAGCAGAGGCACAGTGACCACTTCTGTCTCTTCCCACTGCTCTCCTTTGCAGCTCTTCAGCATGAAACAGCCTTAAATTCACATTTGGGTTGAGTTTCTCCATCCTTGAGGTGGCACAGCATCAGTGAGAACTCATGTTCCCATCTCCAGACTCTTCCATGGTTCCCTCCTCAATCCTTGATTGAGAGAGAAAATCTCCCAGGTTGATTCATCCCTGCATCCTTCTGGGTTCTGCTGGGGTCCCTCCCATTCCATCTGAGTTATTTCTGTATTTCTTCTGCCCTCTCCTCTCTCCACAGGCCAACTCTGGGCACTTTTCTTCCATCTCAGCCATTTTTCTATTGTTCCCTTTTCTCTGCTCATTCTCAACTTCTTCCTCTGGGTCTTCTGGGAATTCCTAAGAGATTTTTTGGGGCTCTTTGCTCTGTCACCCCCTGATTTTTCCTGCACCTCTGTCTTTCCTGCTGAGGATTTTTTCCTCCTCCCCCAGGTGCTCATTCCACCTGCTCCCATCCCTCCCTCCCTCCCTCTGGTGCTGTCACAGGCTCAGCTTTGCTGGAGTCAATTTTTGTTTCATCTTGTAGTCAGTCTTACATAAATAGTGGAAGTCTGGCCTTGCCCTGGCTGATTGATGGGAAGGTATATTTGTACATATCGATTGAGATAAAAAATTAGGAGTTTGCAATAGGAAAGGCAAATTAGTCATCAGAAGGAAGGTGCTTGGAGTATTTTAAGAGTTCCTTGATTAATTCTTGTGCTGTGAGTTCTTCTGACAGTAAGTTTTATGTCCTGAGATGTGGGAGGATGAGGCAGTAGTATCAGGTTATTGCAAATTTTACTTTTACTCCTTGCTGATTTATTTTACTGGCTCTCACCACGATTAGGCACAGAGGTCTGAAAATGACTTTATTTTGGGGTGACAACTGCCCTTTTCTGTGCTGGAATGAGCAGCCAGGAAGGAGGGGAAAGGTTTTAGCTATGAACTTGTTTTCCTTTTTATGAAAATTAATATTTAAAAGGTAGCCTGTATAAAATCAGAACAGCCTTTATCCATGGTGACAATCAGCTGGATGTTATCTCTAAAGGACAAAAGGACTAATTCTGTGATACACTGATTAGGCTGAGAAGTAATTCTTTTTCCCTGCTTACTTGACAATTTTCTCCCTAATCACCTCATTGAAAGTAGTTTTTAATAAGCATCATAGGAGGCTGAGAGCTCTCCATCTTCCTAAAATACTTTCCACTTTTCCAAGGATGCTGCAGCATGTTTTTTAGTTTTCCTTTATTACAAACTATAATAGAATTCTTCCCAATAAAAAGTGACTTATATTTGGCACTTTTAATTTGTCCAAGAATAATTTAGATAGAAATTCCAATTACTTTGGAAGGAAGGCATTTGCTCCATACTCTCTGAGCTTGTTTAAAAGGAAGTCTTTGATAATTTGCAAGCATTTCTCATGAAAGGCAATTTTACTTAACTGGAATCCAGAAGGAAAAAAAAAAAAAAAGAAGATGCACAGAGGTTTCAATTTTTAAACTGATAACAAAGCACTATATTTGTGCTGTTACATTTCAGCACAAAGAGGCTGCAAAATAACCTTTTTTTAGTTAATGGGAGAAAAAAAGATTTAATTGCTGTGAAACACTTATTCTACATATTATCTCTTTGATTAGCAGACAGTTGTAAATGACTTGTTCAATGTAATTGCAAACTCTGGCATGGAACCTACAGTAAATTATTGGTGTTTGCAGCCAGGGTGAGTTTGAACACTTTTAATTGCAGGATTTTTTTGGGCTCAGCAGAGATTCAGTGTTTGGGGTTCAGATGTTTTGTGCATGTTTGAGTGTTGGTGCCCATCAGGCTGGAATTTGGACACTGGTTAGCTGGAAATGCCAACACTTTTGGTGTCTCTACAGCAGTGTCCCATCTTCTAAAGTATTGCCGAGTCTGGTGGTTGAGTGGGAAAAATCATGGAATCAACAAATCCTTGAGGCTGGGAACCTCTCCAAGCATCCCCAGCACAGCCAGGGGACCCTGTCCAAGCCCAAGTGCCACATCCCCAGAGCTTTAACTGCAGGCATGGGCACTCAGTGCCAGCTGTGCCCGTGTCCTTGTCACCTCCTCTGTGCCTCTCACCTGCTCTGAGATGCCTCCTGCCTCCTGGATCCATCCCAGAGCTGGAGCTGTGCAAACATGCACTATAAATCAGGGAAGATGCTCCATGCCAGGGGTGCAGCTGGATCTCGTGACCTCAGGCATTTTCAGGAAGGAATGTCCAGGTTGGTGTGAGAAGGAAGAGAAGGGTCAGAGTGGAAGGGCAGAGAGTTGTGAGTGGGAAAACCAGGAAACTCTGGAATTGTGCAAACCTCCTCCTGTGAGCTGTTGTCACCAGGGGAAGCACCAAGGGGGGTTTTCCATGAGCTCTTCAGCACATGATGGTGACAGGAGTGGCAGCCACCCAAAACACTGAGAGAGGGCTGGAAGATGGTGATGATGGCATCACCCTGCCACAGCCAGGAAATCAGGGGATGGAGAGCAGACAGCAGTCCCTGTCTGAGGGATTTCAGGGGAGATCCTCTGCCTGTGCCTGGTTTGGGGAGCTGCTCAGCCAGGCAGGAAACATCTGCACTCCAAAACGTGAATGTTTCCAAGGAGGGGCTGAGGAGGGCTTGGCTGTGCAGTTTGTGTGAATAATTTTCATCTGGGAGCTGTTTGGGCAGTGAGGATCCTCTGCAGGTGGCTGCTCCCTGCCACCAGCTCGTGTCACCTCCCTCTCCACTCTGTCCTGATGTGACACAGACCCTCGCAGGGACTGGTTCCAGCCAGGGCTGCTGGAACAAGAAGCAAAGCCAGGGTCATGTACCAGATCACAAGGCTCTGGTCGTGTGTGTCACACAGCAAACAGAGGGTGAGCCAAAGCAGGGGAAAAAGAAGAACCAGGTTATAAAAACCCAAGCCACGCATGCAATTGCATATGCAAAGACCTTGTTTGGGTTTGTGCTGAATTTCCATGAGGAGATTTTTTTTTTTTTTTTTTTTCCTTGCTGCAGCTGCACAGATTCACAGGATTCTCGTGAAAAGGAGCAGAAAGGGGTCTGGGCTGCCTCTGCTGCTCAGAGTGCTCCTCTGCCACCAGCCAGGGACACAGGCAGGGAGGCTGAGACACCCCCTCCTCCCCCCTAATGCCACCAAGTGTGAGCTAGAGCTATTTACTCTGGATTAACATACTCGATTTCTCTTTTAAACCATTGTTTTAGACTTTCCAGTCAGTTCTCATTAGTTACTAGTTTAGAAGCCCATGGTATATTTAGACATCATATACATTTGTCAGTGAAGAGTAGCTTAAATGATCTACTTTGCTCACTGCTTAATTATGTTATTTTACTGTTCCTGAAAACCTGACACAAGGCAAATTTACATTACTGTGCTCCTAATTAGCCAATAATCCTTAAGGATTTGAATGATACATACCCAAAGTAATTTCCTCGTTCACTAAATATGAATTTCCTTAGGTTGGGTTAAGAAGATGGCACAATGACAGCAGGCATCTTGGTGATGACAGCTCTCAACATGTTTGTCTCCGGAGTCAAAATCTATTAAAAGACACATAATGATCTCAGCACTTTTCTTAAAGTGTAGAATGTGAAATCAATAGGGTTGTGTACAAAGGGGAGCAGAATTTACCTCTTTTAACCATTGTTAGGTTGTCCAGCACTCCAGGTTACTGAGAGGTGAAAATATTTATAGTCCTGCTTTTCTAAATGTCTCAGCTGGATCTCTTCATTCATTCATTCAGCATCTCTGAAGCTTCTCAGAGTGAGTGAAAATGCAGATGTGGAGGAAGCTGTTCCAAGAGACAGGCCTGGTGGGCTCCTTCCTTCCTCAGACACCTCATTTGTGCCTGATTCTGCCCCTCTGTCCCTTCTCATGACCCCAGCCTGCCATGGATGGGTGGCACTGGGTATTTTTAAGGTCCCTTCCAACCCAAATAATTCTATTATGCAAAATACATCACTTCACCCTTGGCTTGTCCTCCTCTCTGGCCATTGAGCTCCTGCTCTTTGGAAGATCTTGTCTTTGTTGTCACTGCTGTTGTGGGGATGGTAACAGTTTGTGTTTTCCACTCTAGACAGTTTAATTTAATGCATTATTACATTTGATCCAGATGCTACAGTGATGGGTGCATAAAAATAATTAAATACAGATAAATAGACCGTAACAACTCCACCACTGCCAGTTGTTGTAACACCGAGTTACAGATCAGGAACACAGTGCCAGAAATTACTTCAATTTCTGACTAGTGCAGGAAAACTTTCCTGGGCACTGTGACTGGCAAACAGAACTCAGAGTTCATCTTCTTCCACGTGTTCAAGACTAAAATTCATGCAGCTAAATGGAAATTCAAAGTTTTCAGTCTCATTCTATAACTTTTCCAGTGGTTCTGTGAAATCAAAACCTGTGAGTGAAGATGTGGCCACTTTTTTTCTCAGCCCCTCCATCCTCAGCTGACATGGGACCAGGAGATGCTCCCTGGATTGGGAACAATGTTTGTTGGAGCTGTGGTCGGGTTTCTAAACCCAGCACCAAGAAAACAACAGCTGGTGATTCCTGCTTCCTGCACCCTTGTATTGATACTAATATTCTTCTTATCTAAGTTACTTGTGCAATTTAATTGGATATATTAGGGTTTTTTTCCATATCACAAACTGGTTTTTGGAATAATTCTGGCCTTTTGAATGTCTTCCAAGGGGTTTCATTTCTTGGTGAGTGAAAAAGCTCCATTGCACAGAGAGACATGGGTGAATAGATGCTGAGACTGGAGCAGGAATTAGAACTAAAACTGGGACTGGAACATCCATCCTGAGACTAGAACAGGAACTAGAACTAAAACTGGGACTGGAACATCCATCCTAAGACTAGAACAGGAACTAGAACTAAAACTGGGACTGGAACACCCATCCTGAGACTGGAAGAGGAAAATGAGCTCTCTGAAGGTCTCTGAGCAGTGGGAGGAGCAGTACAGGACCCTCATGTTCCAGGACAGCATTTCAGTGTCCCCTGTCCAACAATGCAAAAACCACAGTGGAAAATAAGTGATGGAGGTACCTCATAAAAACAGGATAATAATATTACAGCCTGGTTTGCTTAAAAAGAAATGAGTAGGGTGCTTTGGGGGTCTGTCCTCCCCCTGCCAAGAAAAAACTATTCTGTGATGAAAACAGGTTGTAAGAGCCTCCTTTAGGAGCCCCTTGGCAGATGCACACTGGGCCCATTCCTTGTTGAATTTCAGGTGCTTCCTGCAAGGCACTTCCCATTTTTCCTCCAAAAAAAAAGGTGGGGGAACAACTTTAAACCCCTCTTGCATTGTGTGGGTTCACACGAGGTTTAATCCAGGGAAATGATGGCGGGGTGCTGAGTCCCCATAAATTTCACTGGGGGTTTGCCTTGAATGGGGGAATTTGGGAGAGGCTGAGGCCAGGATTTGTGTGTGTTTGCTCATGGATCAGCAAGGCACACGCATCTGCAATTGAATATGCACTTTGTTAGGTTAAGAAACATTTCTTTATGCTCTGCAAAGCAAGTGAATAAAACCGAGGGGGAAATATACACTGTGTCAGCTCAGCCTGCATGGGGAAAAATACTTTATTTTGTGTTGTAAAGACAAAGAGTAGAGAAGGAATGAAAGCTGTGGTGTGTAGGATCATCCTATAGAAGCACATTAGTAAAGCACTGTGGTACCAGTCGTGTTGTGAACTTAAAGCCACCCCTAATTAAACTGTCTGCATCCCCCAGCATTTCCCTGTAATGATGTCAAGCCGTGCAGCAATTAGTTGTCTCTCTGTGAATGTAAACACTGTTTGTAAATCATATAAATTTAACCTGCTTGGCTTCCTGGAAAGTTCCGAAAAGGGAATTAATTATTATTGTGGATTTTGGAGTTATGATTTACTGAATGGTTTTTTGAACGTCTCGATCTAATGTTTTCCGTGGTTCGTGGCAATTAATTTGGGGAGCAAAGGTAGGACTTATTAAAAATCTGGGATATCATTTGGGATGGGACTAATGGTGTGCATGACAGCGTGCAAAATATTTTATTGCACTAACACAACTGCTGGGGTTTCTTTTAAATTGAGATTTAGTCCATTGAAGGGATGTGAGTGCCCTGACCTTTCAGCGTTCTGCATTTTGCACCTCCTCTACTACTTCAAGCTAATTTGAATGTGAAGTTTGAATCCTGAAGAAAGATGCCCTTCTGCAGTAGTTCATCTTCTCTTTAGAGATCAGACTAAATGCCCGTGGCAATGTGCTGGGAAACACAGCACATTACCATGAAATAGCTCCATTAGAGACAAAGAAATGTAAACAAAACAAACACATTTGCCACTGGTTTTAGCTCAATTATATTTCTCCTATTGATGGTGTTGCCTAAAATGAAAAAGTGCCCCAGACCTAAATTTAGTAAACCTTTTGTTGCAATTTACTCCAGCAAAACCTCTGCTGCTGGAGGTGGATGGTTTACCTGAGCCATCAGCTACATAGCACGTTTATGGTTATTGTATTTTACAGGTTGATAGATTTTTATATTCTGTCCAAGTCAGGATCTTACACCACCTGGTTTATTATTTAGTAATTTACAGTGCAGTCAGGCATGTTTGGTTTAATGTAGGATAAACTTATAAATCTATTGTTCCTCCAGTTGCTGGGGTTGGTGTGCAATGAACTACAGAGCTTGATGCGTACATACATTTCAGCTCTGCTTATTTTCTTTGATAGGGAAGCAGGCAATAGATAACACAGTGACAGTGGCATCCCAGGGGACAGCAAAATGTGAGAGCAACACACCGTCAGGTTAGTAGGTCATTATTGTATGAGCACTGAGCCATTAATTGACTACTGTACCAGGCTCAATCTGTGTCAGATTATGGCTTTTGGCAGCAAGAACTCTTATCTAATAGCTAACTTTGCTTCTTCACTGCCTTTTTATTAGGTTTTCGGATAAAATTATGCCTAAAATGGTAAAGTGTTTGTTCCACTTAAAAAAAAAAACAAACAAAAACAAAACAACAAGCCAGCCAAACCAAACCAACCTACAGAATAGTGGTAGTGTCAATAGGTAAAAATTCCTGTGAGGGAGTAGCTAGCAGAGTATTTTGCTAATGTTTGGGAGTATTTTTTACAAACTTGAGCAGTCAGATACTTAATTTAGGGGTAATAGGTATTGTGGGTGCAAAACTATCACAAATTGATGGGTGGTGCCTGAATTATTTTGTAATCTGCAGCATTGAGTGGGAATAAAAGAATACCCAGACTGTAACAGCAACAATAATCATCATTTGTACAAACCTTGCTGCTTTCTCCTAAAATGTGCTTTACAAAAAAAGGGGGAAAAAAAGGAGAATTGTTAGTCCTGGCATGGGTGATGGTCAAACAAGAGACCCATGGCAGAATTTTGGCCTCTTCCCCCAGCATCAGCTCCTGCTGGAGCAGGTCCATGGCTGAGCTGGGTAATAAGGGAAGAAATCAGTGATGTGAGGAAGATTGGAGGGGAAAAATCATCTGTTCTTTGGCCACTGGCAGCAGGCAGGGTGGTCCTCAGCCACCTGTGTCCATCAGAGGGCAAATTCCCAGCGAATCTCACAGCCTGTGGGAGGATGAGGATGTCAGTGCTCAGCCCAGAGCTCAGGTCAGGCAGGATTTTAAGCTGGGTTTAAGGATAAATCCTGCTTGCTGCTCAGAGGTGATTTCAGGTTTGTGCCATCTCCCAGCTGAGATCTTTTGGAATATGTCAGGCTGGGGCTCAGATGCTGCTTTAGCTCATCCCTGCACCAGCCAAATCCAAATCCAGGTGTTTCAGCCCAGGGGACAGCAGGAGTTCTAACCTGATCTGCAAAATGCTTTATAAGAGCTGGGGAGGGTGGGAGGCCCTTGGTGTGTTCATGAGCTCCAATCCAGCTCTCCCTGCTGGCTGCAATTCCTGAGGAATCCTCCACCCCAGCCCCAGAGCAGTGCAGGGATGCTGGCAGGGTTTTGGGGTGAATTCCAGCTGTGTGCTGCTCAAGTGATGGAGCCCCAGTGTCATTTCTGTCCCTACCCATAAATCGACCTGCCTGTGACCTTGGGCAAAATTGTTAATCCAGCCAGCCCTCAGTTTCCCTCTTTTGC
>NC_136660.1:33492626-33602626 GCF_903797595.1 Erithacus rubecula | reverse complement strand
GTGCTCCAACCCCAGCCTGGCCTTGGGCACTGCCAGGGATCCAGGGGCAGCCACAGCAAATCTGGGAATTCCATCCCAGCCCTGCCCACCCTGCCAGGGAACAATTCCTTCCTAATAAACCCACTTGCAGAGGATGCTCTTTGTTTCCTGTATTAGCCTGCAAGTGGAGGCTCCACCTCAGAGCTGTGGAGGGCTGAGTGCTTAATATTCACCTCCTTCCATCCCTCTTCATCCCATTTGCATGCTGCAATTAAAGGAAGTAGTCTTGTTTGCATAGTGCTTTAAAAATGTTTCTGTCAGCAACAACACTGGGTTTGAAGAGTGCTATCTCTCTAAGAGCAGAGCTAACTAATTGCATAAGGGTCACACCATCTGCTGCTAAAGAAGTAAATCTTCAGATGATGAGAAGTTAGGATTTATGGAAAACCTCCTGACAGGGATAGCTCTTGCTTGGGTGGTTGCTTATTTTTCATATGTTTTCTGTTGTTTTCTAGTAATTTTCTGTGCTTTGATTCTTTTTTTTTTTCCTGATTTGGTTTGTTACTTTTTGTTTTTTTTTAGGGGAGAAAAGAGAAAAGGGAATTCTTTTTTTTTTTTTTTTTTTTTTTTTTTTAACTTGGAAAAGCATTCATGGAAGGAAGAGCACATTTCTTAAATGAGAGAGCAGCAGAAAATTTTGGCCAAGAGTCTTCAGCACCAACTGTACTCAGTTGCATCAAAGTGAATTTTTGAACTTGTGTCCATAAAGATAATAAATAAATAAATAAATAAATACATTTTGCCTTTTGTGGAAACCCACAGGACAAGAAGAACAGGAAGTGACATTTTAAGCCTTTACTCATTTTTCATGGAATTTCTCATGGAGCCAAAATTTTCTGTGGGTCAGTGTAAAACACTCAGTGCTTTTAGCTGAGTAAATTGTGTTACACAGAGAAGTTGTGGAAGTGCTGGATGGGAAACTGAGCAACCTGCTCTAGTGGAAGGTGTCTCTGCTCATGGAAAAATGAGCTGGAACAAAATGAGCTTAAAGGCCCATCCCACCCAAAGCATCCTGTGATTCTATGATTATATGAATAAACAGATTTTCCATAACAGTTTCAATAAATGACTGAATTTTGTTCATTAACAATAACCCATTAATGTCTCCTTTTTCTCACCAGACTGTTTTCCTGTGCAGAGAATTTCTCACTTTGGTGTCACTGGGCTCGTTTCTCTCTCCCAGACCCTCCCACAAAGTTTCTGTCAGAAATGAGCTTGACCAATCCCAGCAAACTGAACAAATCAGGATCACTGAGGATGCTGAGAGATTAAACTTTGGGATTAACTTTGGGTGGGAAGATGAGAGCAAGGCTGGGAGATTCCTGGTTTAGATGCTCAGGAAATGTTTTAAACTTTACCTTGCCACCAGAGAAACCCCTGTGAGGATTTTCAATCTAAGCTTTGTGAGCCCTTTTCAAAATTACACCGAGTTTTTCCCTGAGAATCACTCACTTGCAAACCAGCTCTGAGGAAGGAATATTTCCAGTGGAATTTTTTAGGTGATGCATTTGATTTTGTTACATTCATTTTCAGCAAAAGGCAGCTGGGAAGTGACGTGATGCATAAAAGAACAGCGTGCTGGGAGCTGGTGTCTGCAGGAATTTCAAAGTCACAGCTCTCCCATTTGCAGCCAGCCATACCATGTTTTTAATCAGGGGAAGGAAGGAATTAATACATCCTCTTTCCATAAACCCCCATTTGTATTGTTGATAACAATAGTTAGAAATCTCAAAGCTGGAAGAAACCTTATTGAAACAAGGATCTGTCAATTCTGCTGATGTTCACAGGGGCAGATGCTGCAGACAGCCAATACCCACAGACAGCTGAAGACCTGCAGGTCTGTCCCTCCACAACTACAGTTCAATGTGCAGGGAGAATGAGGAGAGTTGAATATCTGTAAAATATCTTATTTTCATATTTGTGTGTAGGAAACTGCTGCTCTTCAGGGCAGACCTTCCATAAGGTTTTGTGCTCATTCAGTGGATGCTTTTTGGATCAGATATCTTTGAAAATTATGCAGAAAAAAATTATGTATCCTTAGAATTCTGGCAGTGCCTCTGCCTTGTATTTTTTCTGCTTCCCACCTTGCTCTCTGTGTGCTCATGCTGGGATAACTGGGCTGGAGGGGAGGGCAGTGGTAGGAGCAGAGAGGAAATTCAAGGGGCAGCACCTTAAGAGATCCAATTCTGGTTTAATTGTGACTAAAGGTTGCCATCAACAGAAACAAAGCAGCAAATCTTCACTAAAAATGCTGATTGTAGAATCATTGAGGTTGGAAAAGACCTTTGAGATCATAAAGTGCAACCCTCAACCAGCACCACCAGCAGGGTCACCACTAAACCCTGTCCTCAGGTGCCACATGCACATTTTGGATAATTCCAGTAATGGTGACTCCACCACTTCCTTGGGAAGTCAATTCCAGGGTTTGATAACCTTCTCCACAATCAATACAGTGATTAAAAATGCAACTTTGTTTGGACAACTTTCTCCCATGTGGATTTTCTAACAAGTTTTTGCTGTGAAGCCCATGAAGGTTTTGTGTGCTTGTTCTAACCCTGCATGATAAAGTTTGGTGTTTTGCAGAAACTTGGTAAGTTTGTGAGCTGAGGAGCCTGGGGGACATTTCAATCTGTGTGTCCTCCCTGGGTGAGGTAAAGGCAGAACAGATCAGCCACCACAAGAGTTTCCCCAGCTCCACACTGGTGACTTTGTTGGGAGCATCAAGAATCACAGAGTGACAGAACCACACACTGGTTTGGGTTGGGACCTTAAACCTCACCCAGTCCCACCCCTGCCCTGGCCAGGGACACCTTCCATAGACCAGGGGGTCAGATTTTTATTTCTGAAGCCAAACTTGCCCCCATTTCCAATTGCTCTGTGGGATATTCAGCACAGAGCTGTTTTCCAGCTGCTCTCTCAGCTTGCCCTGAAATTTGACTCATTCATGCTGGAGAAGGAATTTAAAGATGTCACTGGGATCCCAGTGGAATGAGCTGGGTGTCCTCTATGGATAAACACCACCCAGGCTGCTGGTGAATCCTCTCTAGACCACTGGTGCCTTTCTGCATATTGGCCTGAATTAAAATTGGCTGGGAAAGTTCGGACAAAATGTTTTGCTAACCAAAACAAAACAAAACAAAACAAAAAAAACAAACCCCAACCAAGTGCCCCTTGTTGTCCATAATTCCCTCCAAAGAACTGCAGTAAAATCCCTAAAGTGAGGTTCTTGCTGATGATTAAATGGTTAATGGTTTAAATCTTTATTACTCTGGTTAACTGGAAAGCTCCTTAGACAGTCCTCAGCTGAAAACATCCCTCACTTCATTCTTGAGCACAAAAACTAATATTTCATACTGTATTTTGGATCTGATGTCCATTCTTTGGCTTAACTACCAAGCCAGAAATTGTTTTTAGATTTCCTCTTTGGCATTCACAAAGTTTTGCCTGAAACCCTTGGGGACTTGCTGAAAGAGATTTATTTATGTGCATTACAAGGCGCCTGCCAAATAACTTCAGCTTCATGTTTTTTAATAATTTTCTAAATTTAAAAATTAATAAAAAGACTAAACTCTTGGTTTACTCATTATTAATTATGAATATTCCCATCTATTTTGCCTTAAATATCAAAGATAAACAAAAGCTAAGAAGCTGCTAGGAAGTTAAAAATGTTGGAAAATTCTCTCTTAGAGTTCTGGAGGCTTGTGGAGTGTTTCCTATTATTTTGTGGGTGACACTTTCTCCACTTTATCAAAATTAGGAGTTCAGCTTGGAGACTTCCTTTCAAAAGAGCTGTTGGCTAAATTGCTTCTATTAACTTTTGAAGAGTTTTTTTGGAAGTGTTAGGAGGAAAAAAAGTAGTTCTGTGTTAACAAAAAGGCCACACTTTATGAACTGTAATGTTTTTCCTTTCAAAGTAGGAGGAAAAATTCCCAGAGTTAAGTAGGAGCAAGGCCAGATTTGTCCTTCTTTCCCATGTTGTAACAGTCCTGAGGACACTGAAGTCCAAATTGGGATTGATTTGTCTTTTAAACAGCAAAAAAAAAGGTATTATTCTGGTTGTTTTTGTGGTTTTGGAGCACTGTGATCTGCATCAGAAGTCTGGAACAGCCTGTGGCATGCTCATTTCAAGTTTGCAATTTTATTTTTTATCAAGAATTTAGAATTAATTGGAAGATTAGTTAAAACTTACCATGTTTGTATCATAAATCTTTGCTGGCTCTGCTTGGAGCTGTGAGGGATGTTCATGTCCACTGAGGGACAGATAATGGCATGGCAATATTAGAGATGAGGCTTTGATAAGGGTTTTAATTCAAAATTAAAAAAAAATTCAAAAGCCAGGGGTGCTGGAGGATGTCTGTGGACACAGAACTCCCTGTGTGTGGGTACAAAACCTTTGTGGAGCAAAATGAACCAGACATGGCCAAAGTCACTCCCAGTGTGCTCACAGCATCAAGGAGCAGCCCAAGCACTCAACTAAGCCTCCAGTAAATCCATTTAAATTGCTCTGGGAATAAAAATATAACTCGAGGAAGCAGTGGCAGAAGTGACTTCCACAATTATTTTTGCAATTTGTTGATTTTTTTGAGGTGTACTCATCAAGGGCTCAGAACTTTCCCTTTGCTCCACCCTAAAATTTCAGAGCCATTCCCCAGCTCTGGGTTGAAAGGCACTGGTGGAATGTGGAGTGAGGGGAGTTTTTCCCTAAAACCCTCCCCTGGCTGGCCCTGGGTGCTGCTCAGAAGGAGCTGGTTCCTTCCAGGCAGGAGGTATCCAAAATCAGCAGCTGGATTTTGGATTGAGCAGAGTCACATCTGAAAGCAAGAGAAATAAGCAGGAATAGAAATAAGCCTAAAAATGGGGCTCAGTGTCAGCTACCACTCTTCAGATCACTGCTTTTGGTTTATTTTCCCACTGAACTATGCTCTGTGGTGGAAGGATATTGAAACAACTGTCTTTTTTTTTTTCTCCCCCCCCTCTCTCCTCCCTTTTATTATGTAATATAAAAAAACAAAGAAGTATATTGTATTAATATGAATACGTGCCAGAGAGAGCTTTATAGGGTCATTAATACATTTCTTGGGAGGTCAAAAGACATGAAACCGAAGGGCTTGTGCCTCACAATAAAAGTGAGGCATGTATTGTTGGCCCAGCAAAACATGCCCTGGAGTATAATATTTGTGTATTTAAAAAAATTATACTGGCAGAAAATCCAGGGGCAGCTGCAGAGCTTTGGACTGTGCCTAACAGGAGGGACACAGGTGAGGGCTGGAACTGAGGTTGGAATGGTGGGAAAATTGGGCTTTTGCCTCTTTTTGGTTCTTTATGAGGCAGAAAAAATGGTCTTGACTAGTTAAAAAACATTTTTCTCCTTGAGTGCGTGTGTTTTTTTGTTTTTTCTTTCAACACAAGGAACTCCTGTCACCTGTGTGTAGGCTCTGGATGCATGAACAGGATATCCCATGGAAACCCTGGAGAGGGGCAAAAATTAACCACCTAATGCCATGGCTGAAGTTCAGAAAAACCTCAGCTGAGGCAGAAAATGTTAGCTGTGTCCCAAACCAGCCCAGCTGATTTCCCAGGGCTGGGGTGGGGATGGGACAGGCTGGAGAAGGGATGGGGTGACTTCCAGCCTTCCCTGGGGTTTGGTGCTGCCTTTGGATCCTGCTCTGCTGCTGTGGTTCTGAGCAGGGATTTCTCAAGGAGAAAGGCTGAGTTTGCTTGGAGAAAAGCAGTGATAGGGTCACCTTCTCAAATAAAATTATGTAAAAAATTAAAAACACTGCTTTTCTCCATTCAGCACCTTCCTGTCCTTAAAAAACCTCTCAAAAAGCCAAACTCAAAATGTGCTTCTTGCCTTTATGGCTGCTTCACCCTTTTCCTGGCCAAACCATGTAGGGCCTCCCCACCCTGAATTCCTTCCCAATATCCCATCCAGCCCTGCCCTCTGGCACAGGGAAGCCATTCCCCCTTTTTTTTGGCACTCCAGGCCCTTGTAAAATTTCTCTCCAGCTTCCTTGTGGCTCCTTTCAGGTGCTGGAAGGCTGCAAGGATTTCTGCAGGAGCACAGGGCTGCCTGAATTGAACCTTTCCCACTGCCATGAGAAGTTGCTGCTGGATGTTTGCTTAACCCTCTGATGAAGCTTTTCATTATCTCACCACCAGCACACTGCAGAAATTGGAATCATTAGAGTCCAGCAGAATTCAAATGTAAACATTTGAATAATTTACACTTCCAGCCCAGTGTTAAATGAAAGGTTTCAATCTCTGATGGAAACCTGACAATAAATATTCATTTCTAATTTTCAATAAGTAAACTTTATGACTTCTTAAAAGCCTTTTTTTTCTAACCTGAAGTGTAATGGCAATTTTGACAGTTGGGCACATTTGGGATTAAAATTTTCCCTCTGGTCAACAGAACCATGAAGAGTCATTATAAAAATTAAAAGCTAGAAGTAATTACAAATGTTACAATTAGGAGCAATTTTGGGATCTTGATGTGCTACAACCAACCCAAGCTGTGTCTTTTCCGTGAAGTTTTTCCTGAGGGACGTGAGAAAAAGAAGTGGAGGAAAGGAATTGCCTGGGACTGGAAGGGTGCCAGCACTGAAATAATTTTGTGATAGAGGAGGCTGTAAGGAAGTTTCAGGAATGCCATTTCCAGGCACAATTTTGGGGAAGAAGGGGAGATTTGCAGGGGAGAGTTGGTGCCTGCAAACCCCGTGATCGATGTCTCTCTCAGATTCCTCCACAAACTTTTATTTTCTGAGGTTTATGGGTGCGTAGTAAAAATCCACTCAGAGTTTACACTTGGTTTACACCGGGTCTCTGTCTACCAAAGTTTATTTTAACAGCATTTTTATGTGGCTCTTCTTCAGGCAGCCCGAGTTGAGCGCAGCCGTTCCCAGCGCCTCCTTTTACCACCAGTGTCACTTCTGGGGTCAAGAGATCACCTGGGTCATAATTATGAGCACGGGCTCCCAGCACAATTAATGGGGTTTTTTTCCAAGTGATTTTAGCAGGTCGTTGTGGGACAGCCAGAGTTTCATAAAATGCGTGGCTGTGGCCACGCAGTAAATGTGTCCAATGTAAATGCAAGTAAATGTGATGGGATATTCCATCAGCACTGCTCACCTCAGCCCTGCTCTGTGTCCTTCCCTGGCCACCACTGGCATGGAAACCACTGGATCTGGGGAATTATCTGCATGGAAACCACTGGATCTGGGGAATTATCTTCCCTTTAAATCTCATGCTGGTTGCAGTGCTGGGAATGCGCTTCTGGCCCAAGCACTGCTGTGTAATGCCCTTTGCAGAGTTTGCAAGGAGTGATCCTGCTCCTTTTATGTGACATAAATATCTGGAATATTGCTGCCGTGCAGATCCCAGCAATGTTCATTTGTCTGAGTTTCAGGTTGGGCAACACAAAATTTCTTTTCATCTGCTTTGAATTTGCGAGCGTTTAATTGATTGTGTGCTTTGAGTCTGAAGCTCTTGATCTGCCTCATCTGTGCTGATCAGTATTTTTTATACTGCATCACATCTTCTCTTATGGGCTTCCTTCTAAGGTATAATTGTTGTCTAGCAATCTCTTTATATTTCATTAATAAATAGATTTCCAGCCTTCCTTTGATCATGCCTGTCATCATTCTCGGAGCTCCTGGGATTTGCACGGTGCAGTTTTCTTAACACAAAGTAACCAACACTGCAGTCAGCAGTCCAGAACAATCTCCACTGTTAATTTATATTCCTTAGGATAGTCCCTACAAAAACTTCTCTGTAATGTGGCTGTGTGGTCCTGATTAACATCAGTAATCCCTGTGACAGAGCTGTTCAATACTCACCAAACTACTCTATGGGGGAAAGAAGCGAGAAGAGAAATAAAAAATAAAGTAGTTTTTGAGTTGTTCATGAGTAAAGACCAATCAGACTTTGCACAAAGGATTTAGAACAAAAACAACGACACTTTCCAAATCTTCTATGCTTAATTTTTTTTTCCTATGCTTATATTGGGTGGAATGTTTGTTCTTTGCATTAGTGGATATTTACATGGGATTGAGGGAGGAAGAGGAGGGAGGGGAACCACGAAGGACAGAACCTCCAAAGGACCCCCTGCCCTCACCAGCAGCTCAACTGGGGAGCTCAGCATTAAAAGGTGAGAGTTTCATTGCTCCCTTTGCACTTCTGAGCTGTAACACATTTTAGAGGGGACTGAAATCTGACACTGTGGAGAGGTCAGACCCCTGACTGGTGAGCAAGGGGACAGGGATTGGGAAACCTCCTTCGTGCCAAGGTTTGCACTGCCTGAGTGTGGGGTCTGATTGGAACACCAGCAGTTTAATTCTGAGGGGGTTTGGCAGAAATCTGAGTTAGTGGAACATCCTAAGAGTGATTTTGTGCCAGATCCCACTGAGCAGGGAGTGGCAGGGGAATGGATCAGGGTTTGTTCCCGTGCTGCATGTCAGTGTCCCCACTGCTGAGCTTTGGGATGTGGCACACCAGCTTGTAAAAATAACAAAATATGACAAAATAGTTTGAGAAACTTCCATTTTCACAGCCTCCTGCATTGAGGTATATCCATGCATAGAATCATTGAGGGATGGAAAAGGAATTTAAAACTCATTAAGTGCCACCTTCCAGTATCCCAGGCTGCTCCAAGCCCTGTCCAACTTGGCCTTGAGCCCTTCCAGGGATCCAGGGGCAGCCACAGCCTTTCTGGGTACCCTGTGCCAGGGCCTCCCCACCCAAAAATGCTTTATATCCATTTCTATCTGCAGTTCTGGGGGTGGAAAATTTGGTTTTAGACTGTTGGATCTGCCATGTGCTGCTCCAGCCACAGCTGGCCTCCATACCTGACCTCTGAGGAGATGTGGCCATTCTGTGACAGCTCCTCATTTGCCTCTCTGCAATTGCATGAGGAAGCAGCAGGACAAGAGGACTTGGGAATGTCCCTTCTCACAGCATTTCTTGAGCTCTGGTCCCGAGGAGCCCCCCAGCAGCATCATCTGTGGCAGTCAGAGAATGGAGATGGATATAAAATACTCTCTTTTAGCACTAAGCAATGGATTTAGTGCAGAAAACATCTGGCTAAGCCAAGCTACTGCCCAGCACCATGGCTTCTTTTCCCTGTTTTCTGGTCTCTTCCTGCCCTCCTGGCATGTGCAACTAGAATATACGTGAGATGTGTGAATTGTTTTCCTTTTAGAGCAGCCTGCCTTTATTGAGATGCATTTGTTACCCTGGACTCCTGAGAAACACCTTGCCCTTTTCTTGCTCTATTTTCCATTTCTGTCTCTTCCTCATGCCTAACTTTATTTTCTCTTTATTTTCCTTCTCCACTTTTCTTTTTCTTTACATCTCCTTCCTTTCTCTACCCGCGCTCATCCTTCTTCTCATCACTCACATGATTTAGGGTAAGGAGAGCACATGGAAAGAGAATTGCCATGTACAAAAGTTAAGGATATATATGGGATCCTTCATAATGTGCTTCACTCAGGCTGGGGATAGTGAAAAGGTACGTTTTCCCTGAGCTTGCCAGCAGTGTAAACCATTCAATTGGTAACATAATACGTTTTTATGGTCTCTGTATAGCGATTTTCCATTTAAGTGTAAGTTAAATTGATGAATTCACATAGAGGCATAGAGGAAAGTTTTTCCTTTCTCTTTTGTAGTATAAATTCTCCATGAACACTCCTGCCCTCCATTGTGAGTGGGTTTTCCTCCCAGCCATGCATGAAATGTGCCCTTAGGTTCTGTTACAAATAGGTTTACACTGATGTGTATGGCTGCTAGGAGCATTATGGTCTTGATCCTGCACTCATGGAAATCAATGGCCACATTCCCCCTCCCTGCAGGAGTGGGAGATCAGAGCCTGTGGGTCGCTCTGGGAATACAAAAGACCTCATGGCTTTGTTTCTGGAGGCTTTTGCATCCCTTCTGTGACAATTGGTTTTTAGCTGGATCGATTCTACCTGACAGGAGATTGTAGGAAGGTGGGGATCAGCCTCCTCCCCCAGGGAACAAGGAACAGGACAAGAGGAAATGGCTGCAAACAGCACCAGGGGAGCTTCAAATTGGGCATCAGGAAGAATTCCTTCAAGGAAAGGGTGGTCAGGAATCTGAATGAGCTGCCCAGGGAGGTGGTGGAGTCCCCACCCCTGGAGGTGTCCAAGGAATGACTGGACTCAGTGCTCTGGGCTGGGTGACAAGGAGGGGATCAGTCCCAGGTTGGATTCAATCATCCTGGAGGTTTTTCCCAGCCTCAAGGATTCTGTGATATCCTTGTCTTGTGACACACAGCATTCCCATTTCAGCTCTTGCACAGGCAATTACTTAGGAATTTTTCTTCATAGGCTCTCCAATTACAGAGTTTCTAGTTCTGTTCCTCTTGGCTTGAGAGATCTGTTACTTGAGCTGGGACCTTTTCCTTCCATGAAAACTAACAGGCACTGTGCCAGAGGGGTTATGGAAGTGGGGCCTTCCACAGAAATAGGAATTTGCTGCAGGGAATGGCATTTGTTGGTCACTGGGTAACAGATTTTCTCAGTAACTTTGCTGTTGGGATGCCTGTCTTTCCCAGGAAATGTAAAACGTCACCATTTGTGCTCTCAGATGGGATCCAGTGAGAGTTTCAAAGTGTCTGGTCACATTTCAGAGGGGCTAAGCTGTAATTCACCTGTCTAAAATACATTAATCAAACTTATGCACTCTGTTTCCTAACAGGGACTCACATATTTATTTTCTGTGCCAGCAGTGCTGTATTTCACAGGAATTCTAATATTGCAGCAGTGGCTAAAGGATCCTCATTTGTATGGATTTGAGCTGCACTTGGCTGAAAGGTGCTGTGAAAAGTGAGGGGCTGCATGGTTACACAATATCAACTAAAATATTGGACTGATTTTTGCTGTGTTCCATGATGAGCAGATCTTGGCATGTCCATGAAACTGAGTTCCAGAGGATTCACTCACATGAGCCCCATTTTGGTGTCCAGAGCACATGAACATCCAAGACAGGATCATATTCTGTGCAAACAGGTGTTGAATCCATTATTATTTGGAATATCCTTTGGCAGTTTGTTGTAATCACTTGGATTTAGAACACAGTGAAGTAATCCCTGAACTTGGAGGGTTTCTTGGTGGTGGGCTGAAGGACCTGCAGCATCAGGGGTGGAGCAGGAGCAGGGGGATGCCAGCAGCTGTCCTGGAATCAGGATGGGGATGGATTCCTGAGGATGGTGGTTAATTGCCTTGCCCCTCAAACAACTGATTAGGGAATGATGAATTCAATCAAACAACACAAGCAACATGTGCTGGTGGAAGATGTCCCTGCTCATCACAGAGGGGTTGGGCTGGGTGACCTTTAAAGGTCCCTTCCAACCCAAATCTTTTGTGATTTCCTCATAATCTGTGCTGACCCATCCTTAAAAATGAAACAAAACTCGTCAACATTTGTCTTGAGACACGTGAAACATTTGACCCAGCCCCACTCTGGCCATGTAAGGTCTCAGGGTTGCCTTCCCCAAAGCTTTTGTGCTGTCTCTGTACCAGAGCCATGAAGGGAAATGGGTCAGTCTTTTGTTTTTAGAGGCAGAACTGAGCTTAGCAGCGCCTTTGGCATATCAATAAAGCCAGCAACAATAAAAAGGAACAGTGTTCATTATACTGCTGTGTGGGGAGTTTCTTTAAGAGTTGGGCCCTAAATGGTTTTTAATCCCAGGATGCACTGATTGTGATAATGTGGAGAGGCAAAGCAAGCATCAGTTATAAAATCATTGCAAATATGAGCGGAATAAAAAACGGTCAAAAGGATCTTGTTACAATTTCTGCTTATTCCACAAGGGTTTAAGGAAAGTAAAATAGGCAATGATTTTGTTTGGGACTTGTTTATGAAAGATTACTTTTTGTATAGGTAAGTCAAAAGGTTAAGGAAGTAAACAGAATTTAAATACAGTCAGTTTTAGTAATTTTTTCTGTTGTTTGCCTTAACTGCTTCCTAACATCATAAAAAAGCCTGCAGCACTCAGGTGGAAAGGAAAAAAAAACCTCAAGCCAAGAAGAAAAACCCACACCAAGCCGGCTTAGAGAAGTAAAAGCTGTAAAATGTAAGATATGGCACACCTATAAACTATAATTTTGCTTTTCAGCCAGCAAAAGTGCTGTAGATCTAAAATTACAATAAATCTCCAAATGTCCAGCATTGATTACTTCAAGCTTGTGGCTTTAATGGACAACAGAGCAGCACATTATGATGCCATGATTAAGGAATTGTGGAAAAGAGGGAGAGTGATTTTGGACTTTATTTTGGCACCTAGCAGAGCTCAACGTTACCACAATTATTGGTTTTCTGAAATATGTCCCTATGCATTATTCTGATCAGATTACTTGCATTGCACAATCCTCTGGTGAATAACAGGACAATAGCACAAAATAAATCTCTCTCTGAAATTTAATCTCCATGTCTGTAGACTGGCAAGAAGAACATCCCCATCCCTCTGATAAGAAGTTGTATATTTTCCTGAATGGTGGTATATTTTTGTTTTATAATTGTCCTTAATGTAAATTCTCCAGCAAGAAAGCAATGATGTCAAAGATCTCAGAGGAAAGAAAGGTTGAAATATGGGTAAAGTGTTCCCATAAGCTCAGCATGAAGAAACCCTAATTTTCCTAGTAAACTACAGGGGCGGGTGAATTTGGTGGCTTACAGAAATCATTAACCTTTCCCCTATTATTGGTTCTCAGTGTAATTTGTTTGATAATCTTCTTCCTCAGTGAATAGCAGTCCAGCTTATCAGCTAATAAAATATCCTCTTGTGCTGCTGCAAGGCTTGGCACAGGGTGGGTATGATACAGATGACAGCAGAGCAGAATTACCTGCTCTTTTTGAGGTCCACCTCTCCGCCAGGGATTGGGAAGGAGCTGATATTTATGGACTGAAGGGTGAGCCTGTGTTTATTATTGCTCATCCTCTGAGCTCCATGGACAAGCTAGAGAATAATTGTTATTTTAAGAAAGCAGGAAATACATTGAGATTTAAGCTCTTGCATAGGGTCAGAAAAAAGTACAGATATTCCCTAATCCTTGAGGCACTCATCAAAGAGCCTCCAAATTGCTCTGTGATCTGCATATTTAGACAGGTCCATGCTGGGCTGTGTCTCTAAAGCTGAATTTCCAGAGGCTGGTACCCACAAAACACAGGTGGGAGTTCTAGGATGGGTTGGAAGTGGCACCTGGAAGCTGAGTGGGTTTTTGGGAAGGGCTGAGCTCAGTGTCAGGATGGGATCTAACTGGGAGTAAAGTTGTTTTTTTAATTGGTACTGTGTGCCTACTTCACCCAGAAATTTTGCAGATTGTTGCATTTGTGTAGTTCAGGACTCAAGGATCAAATATAATGTTTAAACTGAGATAATCAGGATTTATAGAGGAACTGCTCCAAGGCAGCTCCATTCCAGCACTGCTGTGCTGGTTTGCACTGGTGGAGACCTGACCTTTCCATGGTATCTCTGCCCATACAGAGTAGCCCCTTTTCCCACATATTTCTCATTGCTCCAAATTTTCTTTTTCTCCAACAATTGCATTTCCATCAGTTTTTCCACACTTCACTACTCAGGAGTACTGTAAATTATCTGTTTGGAATAGTTTTGCTTACACTACCTTAAAATTTGCAATTAAAAACATTACTAGTATTTTTTTCAAATCTTGTTTATCAGAAATAATCATTAATTTTCAGACTCTACCCACAGCTGATTAGCACCTTTTTTCTTCCCTTCTCTCTCTTCTTGCTACAGTGATTTAGGCTCTTTCCAGACTTCCTTGTGGAGCACAGGCAGTGGTGCTGCAGTGGCTGTGCCTGTCCCCTGTTGTGTTTGCATGGTGCCACCTCTTCAGATGCACTGGCACCTTGCACAAAATGAGTCACCACTGTCATTGCTCATTCTAGTGTGAATTAGGTGCATTCCAGACTGGGAAACTCAATCTGAGCTGTTTCCCTGGTGTCATTTTTTAGGGCCAGTCTGTGAAGTGGCAGTGATGAAGAACAGGGGTGATGGTTCAATTTTACCTTTTCCAGGAGTGCTCTGGTGCCATCCAGAGCAACCATCTCTTGATTCTCAGATTCTTCCAGCATAGGAAAATCCCACCCAGTGGCATTTTTCCATGTGCAGTGCAAGCAGCCTAGCATTTTTGTAGATGAAATGCTAAATCCTGCTCCTTTGGAAGATCAGGGTGGTTTTGGGCATGGATTGGGTTTTAAGGTCCTTCCAATCCAAACCATCTTGTCATTCCATGATCCTGTGAAACCAAGGTTTGATGGTTTCCTTTGGACCAGGTCAGGATGTTCAAACTCTTGGTAGGACTATGCAAGTTTCAGTGACCCCTGGGTTTGTCCAGGACAAATTCTCATTGTGTGTTCCAACATTTCATCATTTCCTGCTACCTGCATGTGTGAAATCATCCAGGTGCCTCCCTGTCCTTGGAGAAGGGGAACTCTGCCTCATTTATCCCACAGAAGAACATTTACCCTGCAGAATAACATTTATCTGCTGCCAACACGGGTTGGTTGTCAAATATTTGTTTGAAATAAAAAAAAAAAAAAAAAAAAAAAAAAAGCAAACTGAGGACTTTTGTAGCAGGAAAATGCAACTTTGCTATGTTAGGAAAGGTGTTACAGAGTGATGATGCTGCTGCTTAAGGTGGTTGTAAATCATCCTTTCATCTCAACAGGATTGAGTTTCAGGTGCTAAATTTCCAGGAAAAAAGAGGAGTTATAAATAAATAAAAATATATTTGAACACAGATGGTTTTGCTGCTGCTTCTCTGGATGTTTTAAGGTATTGTCTTGTCCATGGCACTGAAAAATCCTAAATAGATAGTGTTTGTAATTATGTATTTGTTTATCACAGATGTGAATTTTCAATGAAGGAAGGTAATATATATTCCTTAAAGTTATTTTAATGCTTTGTAATAATAGCTTACTGAACATTAAGGAAGAAATTCAAATTCAGAAACAAAGAGGCAATGTCTAGAAAAAATACCAATGTTGATTTCAGTACTTTGCAACACTCAACATTAATAACAGCTGGACTTGTGTGTCTATTTCACTGGCAAATACTCAAATCACAGAGAACTAGGCTTAGTTCTGTCATAATTTCTGGTTAAATATGTTTTATAGCACTTAAATTGTTCAAGGTTCTTTACTGATCTAATTTTCCAAAATACCCAAAGTGGCCTGAAACTTAGAAATTCCCAGCAAACATTTCAGTAGAAATATTTTATAAGTTCCCAAAATTAAATATACAACCCTGATGCTTAAAAAATAAATCAGCTTGGGGAAATTAAGTGGGTGTTTTCAAGATCCTAATTTCCAAAGTCATAAATAGATTGTGTACTTTACTTAAGAATGAGATGATTCAATGGCAAAGGACACCTGGATTTTAGGCAAAGAGTCTTGAGCACAGCAAAAGTCAAAAAATGCCATTTAAATGCAGGCAATAGGATTGGCACATTGGGATGAGGAGAAGACCTTCAGGACTGGCATGAAAAGAAGGAAAAAAATTGATAAGTAAGCAGCAATTTAGAAGCAGAAGTTGTTTGGGTTTTTTTTCTTTTTATTATGGAACATGGTGCAGCAAGAGCATGTGTAATTTCTAAGCAGAAATAGCTGCAGAGAAGGAAAGGAGAAGAACAAGACAAGAGGAAAGGGCTTTAGGCTGCACCAGGGGAGGTGGAGG
Organism: Erithacus rubecula; assembly: GCF_903797595.1. Taxonomy (NCBI): domain Eukaryota; kingdom Metazoa; phylum Chordata; class Aves; order Passeriformes; family Muscicapidae; genus Erithacus; species Erithacus rubecula. The sequence goes on along the minus strand of NC_136660.1, from coordinate 33,586,869 downwards.
CTGGAACCAGCAAGGATTTCATCATGGCAAGGGTTCCATCATGGCAAGGATTTAATCATGCCAAGGATTCCATCATGGCAAGGATTCCATCATGGCAAGGATTCCATCATGGCAAGGATTCCATCATGGCAAGGATTTAATCATGCCAAGGATTCCATCATGGCAAGGATTTCATCATGACAAGGATTCCATCATGGCAAGGATTCCATCATGGCAAGGATTCTAACATGGCAAGGATTCCATCATGGCAAGGATTCCATCATGGCAAGGATTCCATCATGGCAAGGATTCCATCATGGCAAGGATTCTAACATGGCAAGGATTCCATCATGGCAAGGATTCCATCATGGCAAGGATTCCATCATGGCAAGGATTTAATCATGGCAAGGATTCCATCATGGCAAGGATTCCATCATGGCAAGGATTTCATCATGGCAAGGATTCCATCATGGCAAGGATTTAATCATGGCAAGGATTTAATCATGGCAAGGATTCCATCATGGCAAGGATTTAATCATGGCAAGGATTTAATCATGGCAAGGATTCCATCATGGCAAGGATTTAATCATGGCAAGGATTCCATCACGGCAAGGATTCCATCATGGCAAGGATTCCATCATGGCAAGGATTCCATCATGGCAAGGATTTAATCATGGCAAGGATTCCATCATGGCAAGGATTTAATCATGGCAAGGATTCCATCACGGCAAGGATTCCATCATGGCAAGGATTCCATCATGGCAAGGATTCCATCATGGCAAGGATTTAATCATGGCAAGGATTCCATCATGGCAAGGATTTAATCATGGCAAGGATTCCATCATGGCAAGGATTTAATCATGGCAAGGATTCCATCATGGCAAGGATTCCATCATGGCAAGGATTTCATCATGGCAAGGATTCCATCATGGCAAGGATTCCATCACGGCAAGGATTCCATCATGGCAAGGACTGCCAGGCTCTGGCAGGGGCTGCCAGGGAGGGTTGGGGTGCCCAGCCCTGCAGGTGTCCCAGGAAGGATGGAGGTGGCACTGAGTGCTCTGGGCTGGGGACAAAGGGGGGATCAGGCACAGGGTCTGATGATCTGAAGGACTCTTCCAACCTCAGTGATTCTGGGATTCCTTCCTGCCTGACTCCTCTGGCGTTTGGGGATCCATCCTTGTGACTCTGCCTCCTCCTCTAGGCTTTGTCTGCATCCATAAATTCACCGAGGCTGCCTGGGGATGCTGTTATTGCTTCTGAGAGTGCTGGGGACGTTCATGCAGGCAGGAAGGGGACAGTGGCAGGACAGGAGGGACAGGCAGGTGCAGAGTGCCAGGAGAGTCCCCGTGGAGCACAAAGGAGCTGCCTGTGGATGGCAGGTGCCAGCACACCTCTCCTCTGGAGCCAGAGGGGCAGCCTGGAGATGAGGCTGCCTTGGCCACAGCCCAGCTGGAGCCCTGGAGCCCTGAGCTCACCAGCTGGGGATCAAACTGCAGACGTGGAGCTGCTCTTGTGCCAAAATGCTTCACCTCAACCCAGGGTGGCTCAGAGCCCAGGTCCCAGTGACTCCCAGCTGGCCACGGCTGTGTGTGAGGGGTCTGACATGAGCAAAGTGCCCGTGGAGATGGTGCTGGCAGTGGAGCCAGCCCTGCAAGGTCAGGCTGTCACCTGCATTCCTCCTCTGACCTTGTTTCCTCAAATCTCAATAAGCGCGCTGGGAAAATCTGAAATAAAACCACCACACAGAGGGCAAGTCCCTCATAATTTGCTCATATTTTATTCTCTATTCATCACAGGCCAAGCAGAGGAAAATGAGGGGTGGTTTATCAAGAGTGAAGCATCAAACCAATGGCAAACCTTGCCCACATTTGGGCTGTCCATTGAGTGCTCCGTTCCCTTGGCTGTGCTGATTTCCCCAGCTTTGCCTTGCCAGCCCATCATTCCTGTGCTCTGCTTTTGCCAAGGCAGGATACAAACCTCTATTGAAGAGAACCTAGGGTGCAAAACAAGCTCTTTCCATGCTTCCTCCCATGTTTATCTTTGGTAGCTCGTTCATGCCTTGTCCCTGAGTCCAGTTACTCATTGAGCTCATCAGAAGTAAACAGGGCTCATTCCTTGACTGCCCACCCAACATCTCTTCGTGCTACCAAAGGTGGCAAAATATTCCAGCAGGGTTTGGGTTTGGTTTTAGGGTTATTTTTTTCCTGTAAACACATCCGAAAAGGGGAAAAAAGAAAAAAAAAAAAAAAGAAAAATAAAAAGAACAATGCAGCACGGCGGCGTCCAGGCAGACAGTTTAACCCTCGGGTCAGCGTGTTTGTATTTCACTTATTGGATTGTTAATAGATTTTCTTCATTTGTGCGAGACATTGTGAATGATGTGCTGAGGCCTTTCTATCCCTTCACCGTGGTCCACCTGTAAGAAGATAGCATTAAAAGCTGCTGGAGTTTCTACCTCCTGACAACATCCCAGCTGTAGCCTCGCCACAGCAATCCTCCCGTGGCAGTTTTAATTATCGGCCCCGGCGATACCATCAGTAAGTGTGTAATTACGTGTCACTTTCCTGGCTGTTGGGTATGAAAAGTGGAACCAGTGAGATGATGATCGTTGAAGCTGTAGACTCATATTTAAACAATTCAAAATGTGTAACTGGCAGTGTCATTAAACAGAGAGAGTCTGACCCCAGCTGTCAGTTACTTTTCCTTATGCAGATTTTTTTTCATGCTGTCTGTCAAAAGAGCTCCATGGGCTGAGATGGGACGGGAGAGGCAGAGGAATGCAGGAGAGCTGCTCTCCTCCTCTCCTGCCAAGGTGGTCTTTTACCCTAAATAAATATTGCTGGAGGGATTGTAAATAAATGTGGGACAACGCAGGAAATTATCTAGACTTTGGTGATGAATAAACAAAGGGAGACTATCAAACACAAAGTCGACCGTTCAAAAAATATGAATAAAATGGGGCTCATCAGCCTGAACTTAAAGAACAAGGCTTATGGTAATTTGGGGGACTCATTACTGAAGGATAAAAATGGAATCATTTTCATTTCTTCTTTTCCTCCAAAAATTTTTTGAAGCCGTGGCATATAAAGAAATGACCTGAAGGTTATTATTATTATTATTATTATTTAAATCCATATATGTACACACATATATATTTATATATATGAGAGTGACAAGCATGCACATGCATACATATCTTATGTATCTGCATGAGTAATAAAATTTTTTGAATATTGCCCTCAAAAATAATAATTATAATGTGGTTTCCTTTCACTTTCACTTCAAAGTCAGCAATGTTTAAAGTGTGCAAAGTACCAGAAACTTGTCTCCTGGCCAATATATGCTAAACAGATGGAAAAAATAAATATATGTGCATAGGAGTTGGCAAGTAAAGAATATTTTTCTCAGTGAATTGAGTCAGAAATTTCAAAAATGACAACTCTGCTGCCTGAAGACAGGCACAAGTGGTTTGACTGGGAATTTAGGTTTGGCATGGCAAGAGTTAATTTTGGAAAGACAAGGAAATAAATGGAACAGTACTTAGAAAAAAATAAAAATGAAAATAGTAAAAAATAAAAGATTGGAGGTTAAACAAACACTAATCTGTGAAGTCAGAGAAAAATGTTCCTTTATTTTTAAAATGTTTACACTTCTCAGAATAAACTCCTAAGACACCTTAATTTAAAGCTTTGGAGTTCACATGGACTCCAGCAGCAGCAGTGGAACAAGAGAGGCACTCTGGATGTTTTGCCTTTGAAAGAACACAGCACCAGCACTCGCTTTTGCAGATTTTAAGGGGAAATAAATTCATTTTGTAAGTGTGTGTGTGTTTCTGTACATATCTGTATATAAAAGCTTTGCATATATTTCTTGTTTCAAAGACAATGCCACAGAGCAGAGCATACAGGAGTGCTGGCTGTATTAATTGCAGCAGTACTTTCATACTTGAAAGTAATAAATAGGCACATATTAAATCCTCTAAGGATTAATTTGTATTTTATCAGCTGTGAAAAGGGCAATTTTTTTACATATCCAGACTTAAGAGGTAGCCCTATTAGACCTTCATTGGAAAACAAATTCTGCATATATTTTGTACCAGGGCTTTTTATTTTCTTTTTTTTACTCCCTTCCCCTCTTCCCCTCTGGCTTTTTAAAAGCCTTGGTGGTGAGTGGTTATGCAATTCCAGGCTGGGGAGGGAATGGGCTGATGTGGACAGACAAACTCTGCCCCAACAAATCTGATAAATTTGGGTGAGTGGCCAACAGAAACCTCCACATCCAGTGCCACGTTTTCCTTGGCATTTGAAATATCCAGATCATCCAGTTTTGGACCCATCCATACTGAAAACCTGCGAGTTTTTCCAATCTCTATTTCCCATTTTTTGCTGTTGCCCCTAACGAGGAGGTGCAGGCAGCCCCTCCCTGGCAGGAGCTGGTTTTTGCATGCCAAACAACCTCTTCTCTTTGTCTTTCATGGAGCCCTCTGTAGGGTGGAGGATTTTCAAGTTCTGTGTCTGTCCTACTTGCATGTTAGCTGCAGGCAATGTGCATCACAGGGAGGAGGCAGCCCCTTGGGGAGGCCCCACTTTTCTGCATTTAGTTGCTTGCTTTGAAAGCAAAGGATGCTAAAAAAATTAGCTCTTTTCAGAGTGTGGGATGACTCGTGCACAACAGACAGACTCAGAGTTGAAGGCTCCTGTGTTACTTTTTTTTTTTTTTTTTTTTTTTTTTGTGTGTGTGTGTTGGAAGGCAAGTTAGGATTTTTAAAGGGCACTGCACATTTTATTTATTTCCTAAATCTTGTGGTGCTTCCAGCAGATGTGGGGTGTGTGAGTCTGTGGAGCTTCCCTTGGTGGGGGTGAGAAAGGACTTGGAGGAAATCAGCAAAGCTGACCCCAGATTCTTTTTAGAATTAGGATCCTTAGAGAATCATTAGGGTTGGAATCAATCTCAGGGTCACCAGGTCCAGCCTCCATTTCCTGTATCCTGAGCTCTGCCCTTTAAGCTGGGCTTTCCCCAGGCTTTCCCACGTGAGCTTTGTTAAATTCAGTTGGGGTGCACTTGCTGCTGCTTCCCAGTCTGGAATGTCCTTAGGCTGCACCTCACTTCAAGGTTTCTCTAGTCCAAAAGTCCATAGAAATTTTCACTAACCCCTTCTTATAGGGAGGAGCAATTAAAGTGTTGACTCACAAGTGATTTTCTCTATGGAAGTTTTCCTAAGCAGCATAAGCTGGATGGAAGATCACCAAACATTTTTGTTCATTTGCTTTTCAAAATGCCCTGCACATTTCCAGCTCATCTGAATCCTTCTTTTATGGAATTGATGGCAGTCTGGGGGAAAAAAAAAAAAAAAAAAAAAAAAAAAAAAAAAAAAAAATTGATTTCTAGGGGCTCTTGAAATAAATCTGCTGTTATCATCTGTGCTGGCTTTGCCTGGGTGCTCCGGGTTTATTTGAATAGTAAAGTGGTTGTAGACAAAGCCATGGCCACAGGAATGGTGACCCCAGGAGTTTGAGCACTGGGACAGCTGAAGGGCTGCCCAGTGAAATCTCTGGGGTCCAGTTGTGACTTTTGGGTCTCCTCTCACTGTCAAATCACCCAAACTCAACACTCACTGGTGGGACCCACTAAATAAGACAACAGCATCACTGTGACCCCCTTTACTGTTAACTGTGAACCCACAATTCAGAGCAGTATCTTGCTAATCATAGCAGGCACTCCAGGACTTTCTGCTTTCCTATTTTAATGCAGCATCCAAGCCTGGTTATGGGAAAATATCTATTTTTGCCTTATGAGACCAGCACAACCACTTCTGTTTCTGTATCAAAAGAATAAAACCAAGCTTTACTACAAAGATAGTGATTTTGGATATAGGGGAATAAAATCCAGTGGAGTGTGGGGCCAGGGGAGTATTTCCCATGTATGATTTCAGTAAGGAAGTGGAGCTGCAGTAGGGCTTGTTCTGCTGTGCAAGAGCAGCTGCTGCCTCCTGACTTCAGCACCACAGCAGGTTTAAGTTGGATAATTGGAAAATTCCTTCATGGAAAGGGTTGCCCAGCCCTGGCACAGGTTGCCCAGTGGAGTCACCATCCCTGAAGGGGTTTAAAAGCCTTGCAGATGTGGAAATTTGGCATATGGGTGGGAGGTAGCCTTGGATTGCTGGAGAATGTTTGGACCTGATGGTGTTCAAGGGGCTTCTCCAGCCTCAGCTATTCTGTGATTCTCTGTGCTTTCTTCACAAACTAATTTTCTTTCTATTGAATTGGATTAAATTTGTGAGTGCTTTAGGACAAAATGTGCAACTTTTTGGCTTTATCAAAGAACAATATTGAAGTAGCCAGGACTGAGAGCTGTGCTGGGTGATTTCCAGTGTCCCTCAGTGTCTCCTCCTCAGTGAGTGTTTTCCCTTTCTGCCTCTGCCTCCCTTCTCAAAGCCATGGCTTATTTCTCCCCCTGCTTTTACTCTGAGCAGAGTGAACCTGGATGACTCATGTTGCAAAGAACAGAAAAAAAAAAATAGAAAAAAATCTTCACTTAATATCAAAAACTATCTTGAAATTATGAAGCAGGAGATGTACTTTGCTTATCACAGTGGAAACCTATTAGCCAAGTACCCTTGGTGCATGGAAAATATATGCTTTTAACAGTTTTAATCCTTTATCAATTATTCATATGGGAAGGTTTTCCTGTATTTGTTCAGTATGTTGGATGGAATAGCAAGCACGACTTTATTTGTCTAACAGTTTTGTTCCAACTGTATCCGATAAGATATTTAACACCCCCAAACATATTTAATTTAAGAAATAAAGAGCCATTCTTTCTGTGGGGTTTTCCACATCATTCTTCTTTATTACACCAGGTTTTGCTCATCATACCATGTTCCTCCTCAGAGGACAGAGACAAATAACTGTTCCCCACAAGGACAATGTGTGTGTTGAATGCATTTTAAATGCTGCACTTTGTTATGATTGCAACCAACATTTTAAATATGCTGCAATCAAATTCCAAAATGACACGAGAAAAATGACATCAGAGAATAAATCTATTTGGCTGTGCAGGCAACAGGAATGTTGGGGCTGGATCATGCTTAGCTTGAAAGTTAAAGATTGAGTAGAATGTTTATTTTATTTGCTTAAGAGAGGCAAGGCTAATTCATCCCTGTTGTGGAAATCAATGGATTGCAGTATAAATATACTCCTCAAATATGTTTGTCATATTACATGAGTTAAATAGCATTACCTAAATATAGTTTAGCTTTTAAATATCACATGAGATTACTGATTTGCTTTTACATTGTGCTGGGTTTGTTTAAGTTATTCCAGGGTCTCACCCATGGCATACATAGTAATTCTGCCTATGGAATTCTAGTCTGGAAGAGGGAAATCAAAGTCAAATGAGCTTCCTGGTGTTGTACAACTGGCAAAGCCTGGGATAGCTGATGTAGGAACATTTTGTTTCTCCTAAAAGGGGTTCCAGCTAGGCTGGAAAGTCCCTGGAGTTGTCATTTGCTGTATCAAGGACTCTTTCCTGGTGTTTCTTACAGGTTTAGAAGCACATGAGCCACTGGATGAAAGATCTTGGATGAAAAAGTCCCATGCAGCTTCTTGTTAGGAATGGTTCAGGTTTTTAGAAGGAAACATTTTTATCCTACTAGGATCATCTATCCCTGGAGTCTATTAAATACTTCAGGAGTTTCTGGGCTGAGCCATGCAGTTTTCTGGCTGTGTTTTAAGGTATTGGCTCCTGTTAATATTGGTATGAATATTCCTTATCTGTCTTCCTGAAAAATTCCCCATGAAGAAAATAAATGGTGTCTTGCTTACAAAGTTTTAAAGTGACTGTGGTTGAGATGATGGATTTAGCTTGTCTTATGTGAAAAACAAACAAACCAAAAATAAGCGAGGAAATAAAGTGGTATTTAAAAATGGGATTTGCTTGTCTTCAAAATTGTAGCTGTAGTTTTCTCCAAAGGATTGGAGCTGAGCAGGTGTTGCCTAGGTAGGAAAATTTCACTTAAAGGTCTCTGAACTGTCCCAAACTGAAGTCCATTCTCATCCATAACGTAATTTAGCCCTTGACAGATATATAGAGCTCTTGGAGCTTTCTGTTCTTCACAAAATCTCCTGAGCTTCAAGTCTCACTGACCAGATGGGTTGTAATTTGGCCTCTGACATGGCACAGTCCTGCTGGAGGGTGAAAATTACCTGAACTGGCCAACGCCGAGGTCACACTCTCGTCTCCTTAAAGTCATTTTCTTTTCTCAGGCTCCTGCCTCCCATTTCCCAGCACACAGAGCTCTCTTTTCTGCATTTTGAGCAGTGCACAGGAGCGAGACGTGGAATATTTATCCCCTCCTAAGTCAGATATTATACTTAAATGTCTTAAGCCTCTGCCTCACGTCAGTCACAGGATTGATTCAGCCTTAGTGATATCTGACTCCACGAGCAGGAAGCTGAGATTGCCCCGTGTAGGGTAGATTGGAACACTTTGTACTCTGTCAGGTGTCAGAAACTGCATAGAAATGTGCTTAATTAATGAGAGCCTTGAGTGCTTTTCCAGGCTGAGCGTTTGTGGCAGAGCAAAAGGGACAGGTGACATTACAGAGGGGATCAGCTGCAGGCTGCCCAGCCAGGAGGGGGGATGAGACCCTCCACAGGCAGGAGCAGCATCACAGTCACCGGGCCTGGTGCTCAGGGGGGGCTTCCCCCACCCCCATTTCTGCTGGGGGGACAGCACAGCACAGCAGGGAGGGGATTGTCCCCTCCTGCTCCTCTGTGGTGCACCTGGGGCATGCAGCCAGCTCGGGGCTGAGCAGCACTGGAGGAGCTGCTGGAATGAGCCCAGAGGAGGCAGAGGAGATGCTCCAGGGCTGGAGCCCCTCTGGAGCCAGGCTGGGAGAGCTGGGGTGACACTGGACAGGAGAAGCTGCAGGGAGAGCTCAGAGCCCCTGCCAGAGCCTGAAGAGGCTCCAGGAGAGCTGGAGAGGGACTGGGGACAAGGGATGGAGGGGCAGGACACAGGGAATGGCTTCACTGCCAGAGGGCAGGGCTAGATGGGATTTAGGGAAGGAATTCCTGGGATGGAATTCCCACATTTGCTGTGGCTGCCCCTGGATCCCTGGCAGTGCCCAAGGCCAGGCTGGACACTGGGTTGGAGCACTGGGACAGTGGGAGGTGTCCCTGCCATGGCAGGGGGGCACTGGGTGGGATTTGGGATCCCCTCCAACCCAAACCACTCTAAAATTCAGTGATTCTATAAACAGACACTCATGCCTATTTTCTATGCTTTCCCCCCCCCCCCTTTAAATAAAAACAGAATAAAGATATTTTAGAAGAATCCCAACCACCTGTCATGTTCCATTAAACTGTTCCTTCCTCAGGCCCTTATGCCTGAGCAGGTGATGTGAATAAACTGTAGTTAGAATGAAGTGAGGGACATTTTTCTCTTGTAAATACCAAAAGCCACAGATATTTTTGTGTTAGCATTTTCCCTTTATTCTCCTTCTTCACTGGACTGAGCTCTCCTTGCTGCTTGGACATCTACCCCAGCTCCAAAACAAAAAGAAGGGATAATACATATAGAGTGCATCTAACTCTGGGATTTGCTGCCTTTCCTTCAGTTAGTTGAGAACGAGGGTTTGCTGCTGGCTGTTTTTGTCTCCAGGAGAAGTTTCCTTTGCTGGGTCACCCGTGCAGCCCTGGCACGGTGTCCCTGTGGCGTGGTTGTACCAACAACCTCCAGGTCAGCAGCATGTCTTGCAATGAACAGAATTTACCCTTTCACCTTCACATCCCCCTCCACTCTTGTATACAGCTTATTTCTTTTTTTTTTTTTTTTTTTTTTCCCACAGCAGAAGCCTTTTCTTTTTTTTTTTTTTTTTTTTTTTGCAGGTGCAAAAAGGAGCCTTTCATTTTCCCCATCTTAGGGAAAAAAGTTAGAAAAAAATACTCTTTCCTTACTGAAAGGCAATATTTTGCTTTTAGCACTACTTTATGTGCAGCATTTTTTAGCTCCTCTAATCTTAAATTCAGTACATGAATGGATGGATAATTTCCTCCCTGTCAGTTTTTTCATGCCTCTGAATTATTTACTACCCCCACAACTTGTAGCTGCGAGTCCACTTATTCCTCATTGAGCCGTGGCCGTGCAAGGAGCTCCTGTTCTTCTGCTGTCCTGGGGGAAACATCCTCAGAGGGGTGTCCAAGCAGGACCCCCCATCACCCCCCAGAAACGAGTCCTTAAGCAGCACAACCTGGATCCAGCTAATTTGTCTTCATCATTCATATCTCCCAAATCCTGAATCATTTTGGTTGCCCTCCACTGCTCCTTTTCAATCTCTGCAATGTCCTGCCTGTAATATAGTGACCAGAATTGCACACAATATTTCAAATATACTCCCACTAATGTCTTATATAAAGTAGTGCCTGAATAACTTGTGCTGATTTATAATCCTTACAAATATATATATTTGTTTAGCTGCTGTTGTTGGGGTTTTTTTTATTGCTGCCAAACATTGAACATATGTCTGGTGGTCTGAAGGCCTGTTAAAGACAACGAATGAATCACATTTTCTACATGACAAAAGAAAACACCTTTATTTTTTATCATTGTCGAGCTTGAGTGGTGATATAAGATAAATTGAAACAACAAAAGGAAAAGAGAGTTTAGAAAAGTCAAGTAATAAGATATCGGGTTATAAATGAAGTCTTCCAGTGCCTGAAGTTAAAAAGGATCCACAGGCACTTCACACTTCTTAAAAAACAAATAAATCGCCCAACAGGGTGGTGCTAACATGGTCCTGCTTAGAGTAGAGAAGCCTCTCCCACCCCTTGGGTGTGGAGAATCTGACAGAACATAAATGGGAATTTTTCACTGGCTTTAGCTGTGGGAATATGCAGTGCCACGTGTGATGCTAATGCACAGAGCAGCTCTGTTTGGGGTGTGGGTGATGCTCCCTTCCTGATGGTGTCAGGAGTTATGGTTTCTACATGTAAATGAATTTCCAGCAGTTGCTTTGGATCTGCTGGGTAAGGTCCTGCCCTTGGTTTTGGAGATGTATGATTAATATTCTGAAGTAAAGCACTTTGATAATGTTATTTACAGTGAAAGAGAATTGTGTGCACGAGAAGAAAGCAATGCATTGCCAGAAGATCTTACTTTAAAATCTCCTTAAACATCTCCCATTCCCAAACAAGCCAAACCAAAGATTATCATTTTGTATAAGATCTGAAAAAAAACCAACTTGAAAAAACCAAATGCAAGCATGGGCAAGGTGAAATGACCCCGGGAGGATGCTGGGAATGGCAGGCCACTGAAGACCAACAAGAATTTCCTCTTTAATTGATGCAGCAAGGTTTGAATTCTGCTTTTTTCCAGTTTGAGAAGAAGTTTTTGATGGCTTCCTCCTGATCCAGTCTCCACTCTGCAGTGCAGGTGACCTGCATTAATGGCCTCCTTTTCCCAAGACATCACGCTGCTGTTAATGTATTGTGCCAGGTTCTAGCCTGGCTGGTGGCCATTACTGCCAATAAATAATGGCTCTTGTTCCATCGACTCCTGTGAAGGTCTGGGGACATGAAATTCATGTGTGCTACCAATGTAGATCGAATGTAACCTTGACATTAATCAGACAGGTGGAATTTAAGGCTTCCCCAGTTTTTCCAGTGCTGCTCTCCTAACAAATTGTGGAGTTCTTCTGCAGTTTCCTGACCAGCTAATATTTATAAAAAAACCCAAACACACCTTCTTTTTCCCCTTATTGCTTGGGGTTTGTTTTTATTTTTATTTCCCTTCTAACATGATCATTACCATGTTTGCAAACAGCCTTCCCAGAGCTCCGCCGCATCCTAAACGGGCTCCCGTTTTCCTGGAGCAAACAACAAACGGAGCAGACCTTTGAAGAAACCCACCCCTGATTAATAGTTAATGATGGCTCGGGAGAAGGAACAAAGCCCGTGCGGTGTGAACACGGATTATCCCTTTTGCAGCCGCGGCCAAGCGGTTTGTCGGAGCGCCGGTGCCCGGGAGCAGCCTGCTGTGCCCACCTGCCGAGACCAAGGCTGGGTCTGGGGGGTCTCTGCTCCCCAGCTGCCCCCCTCTGCCACACAACAACCAGCTGGTTGATGCAGGAGCATCCCCTGCCGACCAGAGCCTGGCAGCCATCGCCTCTTGCCAAGGCGTTATCCCTCCATCCTCTCCTGGCTCTGCCGCTGTGGAGCTTGGCCAAGGTTGATGCCCGGCACGAGGCTCTGGTGATTTGGGTGACACAACCATTGGCTGATGAGTCAAAACGCTCTGAGACCACCAGGGCAGGTCTTCAGCTGGTGCTGGTGGGGCTCAAAGCCGAGCCAGCGTTCTGAAGGTGAAATTCTTTGCATCTCTCAACCCTCTTCCAAAGCCCTCCTTCCCTGCGCAGAATATTTCAAGTTTAGGGCTTCAAATATTTCTATTAATAAATTACTATGCATCATGTCAAATTAGCATTGCCATTACTAAAAGATTAATAGCGACAATGCGTTGTGGCACTCCATTGCTTCGGGGTAATTTTCTTTTGTTCATGCTTTGGCATAATATCGTAGAGCAGAGCGGCAGAACCGCGGAGCATAAATTTAGGAGCAGCCCCTCAGCAGAAGAGGCAATCCTAATCACAGCAGAGGGCTGGCAATTAGCTCCCAACCTTCTGGGAGCAGCCTGGGATGAGAGCTGCCCGACACCCTCACACCTCTCACACTACAAGACAGATCCCGACGTTTACGTGTTTTTATTTACTAAGTGCTCGGGAGGAATAAACAAGGACAATTTGCATCCTTTTTATTTGAGCCCTTGAGTAATTGGTGGGTTAGCAGTGCTGTGTGCACTTAAGTGTACATCACGCCGGCAGCAATCTTCCCTTCCATAAATTCTCCATCCTAACTGGAGTTTGCAGGGGGAGAAATCACTCTGGTGCTCGGATCCCTTTCCATGGTGATGGTTAAAAAGGAGTAACTTTTATTTTTTTTCCCCCCTCAGCCTCCTTGGGCAGGGCCACGACAACAAAGCAATTAGACAAGGTGGCTGTGGTTTGAAATAAAGGGTGGGAGGATGAACACAAGGATTTCTTACCTGCACTTTAATGATGGGCAAGGAGAGGAAAAGCATCTAAATCTCATTTTGAGACACTACCTTTTTTATTTTTTTACTGGTTTAACAAATGGCTTTCACGAGTGAAATTATTGTGTAATCATCTCTTTGGCTTCATGCTGGATACATTCAGGAAAATATCTTCATGATGCCTCTGTTTCTTGCTTAAATATCAAGTATTGGTATTTTTAATGTTTTTGTAAACATTATATATTTTAATACTTGAGAAAATGCATCTCATAAATAAGCTTTATTATCTGTCAAAAAGGATGAAAATATAACTTTACATTTCTGTTTTAAAGTAATTTTAGTGCCTATTAGCTATAAAGTAACAGTTATATATAATTTAGAGTATGTAGTCACTCGAAACAACTTGACATTTTCACACAAACACAGAACCTTAATAATAGTCTTGGGATTTCATTGGAAGTATACACCACTACAGGATATTAAAATAACTTATGGTGCACTGTAATTCTTGTTTTGTATTTGTCCAAGTAGTTTTGAAGCATGCTATAAAGCAGAAAAATAAAAACCTAAGCTCCAAAGTCAGCTAAGCTGCATTCTTAAAGTTATAGCAGTCTTTTCATATTAAGTATGATTAAACCAGCTGACATTTCTCGTTGTCATCTTTCTCTTCTCTCTTCCTATTAATATGCTGTGCTTAAAATGTAAATGCTGTGCACATGGCATTTTTTATTTAAAGCCCTTGCAATTGTTTGCTCAAAATAATGATGCTGATTGTATGCATTCAGGGATAGGAATGAGAGCCTGAAAACAGTAATTTACTTGTTGATCTCAGGGTAAACTCCAGATTTGTGCAATGGAATACTGTCAGCACTGGGATGCTGAACTCAGCTCCAGAAGCTCAGTGATGCTTCTCCCTAATTTTCTGCATAAAAATCAGAACCATGAGGACAACACTGGAATTTCACCAGTCTGACCAGTTTCTTCTTGAAATAAAGTGGAAATAAAAAATAAAAAAACCCTAAAACATCCATAGATTTTATTTTTAAAATAACCCAACAGAACTCATTGTGATTAAAATTTTCCCAATTTTCAACTTGTTCTTTTAATTGTAATTGGAGTGGCCTGTGGGTAGGGATTAGGTGAGTGTACAGATGTGCACAAAAATTAATATGGACTTGGAGGAATGGCCTCATTGCCATAAAAGGGCCGACCAAATGTTCACAGATGGAATTTGAGTGGACCCTTATTGAATAAGCTCGTAGGGCCCACTTGGGTCATTTCTGCATCAATCTTTTTTGGTCTGTTTGGAAAAGACACAGTTCAGGCCTTTTCCACAATAATTATTCTCATGCTTGATCCATTAATTTTTTAATTTGCTTTAGGGTTGACTTGTGGCAGAACAACAACTATCGACAGGAAAAAATTAAAATGCAGTTTGGAGAAGGTTGTGTGTGGCTATGCTGATTTTTAAACCTTCCTTACTATGATATGGTCAAACAAAATAATTACACATATCAGTATTTTATCCACATGGAATGCAAAAATCTTGCATATAATTAAAGATTTTGCTATATCAGGAAGCTTTCAAAACCTGGTGATTATTGGGGAGTTTAAAATAGAGAATTTGGTGATACTAAAGGAAATAACTTTAAATATTACAGTTTTTTTCTTCCTTTCCCTTCTTTCCTGTCCCAATGTTTATTTTCAAGGCCAGGCTAGATGGGGCTTGGAGCAGCCTCAGACAGTGGAAGGTGTCCCTGCCCATGGCAGGGGTGGAACTGAAGGAGTTTTTTTGCCCCTTCCAACCCAACCCATTCCGTGAGTCTCTGATCCCTTTTTTATTTAGATATTGCTTTGAAACTGCTTGATTTATAAACATGCATATGAAAAACCAAACCCAGAAGTTTTTCTTTTTATACCTTTCTTCCCAGGAGTGCCACTCAATTTGTACACAGCAGAGGAGAGCAGGAAGGAAATGGAATCATTAAACTGTGAAGAATGGAAATATTTGTAACAACAAAATAAAGCTGGCAGAAGACTAATTTCAGCAAAACTGGTTTTAAAAAATTTGTTGGGGTTTAGAAGCACTGGTTCTATGGAGTGTTGAGGGATCATGGAATGGTTTGGGTTGGAAGGGTTTGTTATGGTTTGCTTTGGTTTATTTTGATTTGCTTTGTTATATTTTGTTATTATTTTCCAGAGATGTGGAAGTAGAAAAAGTTTTATTTAATAAGACCTCTGATGTTGACATTCCCAGCCAGCTGTTTTCTCCACACTGGGAGATTCACTTAACCAGGGGAATTTGAGAACACCAGATAAATCTAGAACAGAAAAAGGACTCTGTACAACATTCCAAGAATATCCTTCCTGAAAATCAGAAATTGCCCATTTGCAGGTGGAAAAGAGATGCCTCCTTCTCTTTCTTACTCCCTAGGATATTTATTTTTCCAGCTAATCTTTTACTGCTAAGTAGGAGGAACAAGTATTCATATTAACAAGAGTTGGGTTGGGTTTTGGAAGCTCCAGGTGTTTGGTGCAGCCCACCAAACTCTATGGGAGCTGCAGATCCCTGGAGTCTGGAAAAGCAACTCCTGGTTGGTTTTTATGGGGAATGTGTAGAAATTTTACCCATTAAAGTTAATTCTGGTGCCATCATACAAAGGTGATGTCATAAATAGAAATCTGGCTGCTGGAATTTGGATGCAGCTCTGAACTGAATTTTTCTTCTGCTTTGCTTTGCTCCTTTTCTCTCCTTCATGCCTTATTTTATAGCTTCTAGTTGAGGTTTTACAGCATTGCTGGGCATTTTTACATGCTCAAATACGTGGAAATTTATAAATAAATAAAGCAATTCTGGAATTGAAAAGCACAATATAATACGAATCACCTGGCTGTGGAAAAGCTATGTAAACAAAAACTTGTTTTGCCTCTCCCTGTCTGGGGTATAATTTCCAAATGTTTAAAAATTGTTATTATTATTATTATTATTGTTATTAACTGGGGCTCATCTAAGTAGCTGAGCAGGAGGGAAAAACATTAGAATATTGATCAAATAAATAGGGAGAAGGAATGGAAATGGAAGTGCTGGATGTCAGCAGGAGTGGGATAAGCCCAGGTCTCTGTGCTTGGAGTTTGCAGCTCCTAAAGGCAGCAGGTAGATAAAGGAGCACATGGAACCAGGAGCAGCATCCCGTGGGACTGCAGATGACATTGTAACAGATGACTCCAGATGACAATGGAAGAGGAGGAATGGGGAGAAATTATATTAACAAACTGTAGTCGATGGTTATAATAAGATTTGAGCTGCTGAATAACCGAACCTGAAAGACCAACATATTTTTCAAGATGGTTTAGAAGGATCCCACGATTGAGTGTGTCAAAAGCTGCAATTATGTCAAGAAGTATTACAAAGGATGGATTCCCAACATCAGCTACAATAAGTGTATTATTACAAATCCTGATCAGCAGAGATGGAAAAGAAAAATAAAACAACCCAAAAACAAAACCGCAGTGAAACTTTTGTAATAAATTACATCCTTAAAATATGGGCTTTATGGCTCTTCTTCTCTCCTAATAGTGATAGAAAAAAGCAGATTTAAATCTGCTTTACTGATTACTGGAACATACAGGGATTTAAAAAATCCATTTAATACAGTTACTTTTTTGGAGTTTCAGATAGTCATAGGGGATGATAATACCTTTATGATATTTTCAATATGGGAACTTAGCAGAGAAAAGATTTTTTTTTTTCCCTCAGATATTGGCTCCAAGGGCTGTGCTGCTGGATAAAGATTTTGCTTCCCAAATTGTAAGACTGAGTGTGAATCACATGAAACTATGGATTATTTTTTTTGTTGTTGTGGGAAGAGGTTCTATAATAAGTCTATCAGTTTTCTGGCATAAATTTGTCAGGGGAATAAATGTGTCTAATACATATTTTTGATGATTGATAATGGTTTTCCAAGTCTGCTAAATAAGGAAGTAAGACATTTTCTTTCTATGTTTAAATGACTGGGAAAAACAGACTGGGTGTTATAAAACAGCAAAAATATTATGACTTCAGAGGGTTTGGAAGTTCTGAAAATTTTAGCTGCATTTAGTGGAATTTCTAGTTTTTTGCACAAGGACAACAATGTGCTGAATATCAGTAATTTTTTTTTTCTTTTTCTGACTCATCCTTGCCATATGCAAATATTCAGTTTTTCAAGCACAAAGTCTCCCTAACTTTGCTCCCAGAAAAGCCAATTCCAGAGCATCATAAATCCAAGATTCAGGTCTTGGGGTGTTTTTAGCCAAGCCTATTAGAGACTTGCAAATCCTGTTGTCCACATTATTGGATTTGTTGTTTCCCCCACATCTTCCAGTGGGGAGTGAGGGAAAAGTCCATTGAGTGTCTAAATGAGTGAATAAGGATAGAAATAAGGAATGGTTTTGGTTTGGAACTCTTTGGTGGGAAATCCAGACAGAATTTGACACAAGGGTGATGGAATGACAGGTGAAAGGTGGGAATGTGATCATAGAATCACAAAAAAAATAACATTATAGTTGGGAAAGACCTTCAAAATTATCAAGCCCAACCTTCCACCAGCAGCACCACATCCCCAAAGTGCCAAACACCTGCACCTGAAGATGCAATGTGCATCTTTAAATACCATCAGAATTCTTGCTTCATTTGAACCCAAATTTATCTTTTGTCTTGGTCTCCCTTTCCCCTTTTTGCCTGAAAATTTATTTCTGCTGAACTTGCAGTTTTTGATAGCCTGCAGCATGTGAGGCAGCTAAATAAATAGAATTTGCAAGAGCACTGGATGAAAAAAAATCTATCTTAATTAGATGCTCATTGAAATCGAGCACAAACTGCATATGAAACATGATTTCAAAACAGAAACAAATATTTTTTATATGTATAGATACTCAGTAATACATATATCTATTGCCAATATCATGCACAGCTTTTGGGGAATAAATGGGAAAATGGAGATTATTGCTGACCTTGGAGCTTTTCTGAAATAAGTGTCTCAGATGATTGTAAAAATCTATAGTAGAGTCATTTTGCAGCAGTACAAAACTTTTTTGTTCATTGAAGTTTGTGTGCAAAGAATGATGGTGAAAAGGAAGGGGGAACATCTGCACAGATTCAGGGTTGTGCTGTTTCCAGCCCTTTATTTTTGGCATTGGTGTCCTTTTTTATGAAGCAAGAATCTTTTTCTTACTGTCTGATATGATGGGAAACACAATAAAATATTCAGTGTTGGATTCTAAGGCTTGGTGTTCGTATTATTTATCATCCATGTTCTTAACTGGTGAAGAGTCTTAGAGGGGGGAAAAGCCTGAGAACTCAGTATTTTATATTTTAGAAAGGTCCATTGCTGATGTGGGAGAAGAGAAAGTCAGGATAAAAAATTATTACCTGAAAAATGGCAAAATGCTGCAAAGGAAAATGGAGATGTGAACTTTGAGAAACGTTATGTTCAAGGATTTGAACACTTGGTGGATTTGGGATTGGCTGGATGGCCACACTCAAAGGGTTGGGTGCCAAACCCAGTGGTGTCCTTGGGGGTCAGGAGTGGGGCCAGTGCTGTTGACACCTCTGTTGGTGGCACTGGCAGAGGGATTGATGCACCTCCAGTTGTGCCAGTGTCACTGAGCTCTGGAGGGAGGGGATGGGGCACCCAGAGGGGCCTGGGCAGGCTGGACCTCATGGGGATCAACAAGGCCAAGGGCAAGTTCCCAAGCCCAAAGACAGGCTGGGAGGAGACTGGACAGAGAGCAGCCCTGAGGAGAAGGACTTTGGGGTGTTGGAGGATGAGAAATTCAACACAACCCAATATTATGCACTTGCAACCCAAAAAGCCAAACATGACCCTGAATTGCAGCAGAACAAGTGTGACCAGCAGATCAGGGGGTGATTCTTCTCCTCTAGTCTGTTCCCATGAGATCCCACCTGGATCTCATCCAGCTCTGGACCCCAAGAGCAGGAAGGACCTTTGGAGGAGGTCAGAGGAGCCATGAAGATGATCAGGGTGTGGAAGGCTGAATAGTCCCACTTTGCTTCCCCCCAGCTGGAGCACTGTCCCTCATCCCAAAATACATCTGCTGGGAAATGCTTAAATAGAGCTGTGGAATTGCTTCTGGAGTCAAATATCAGACAGAGCCAAGCAGAGATAGAATCCTGGTGGGGAAACTCTCCAAATCCCTCCTGAGGGCTCCTTCCACAGGTTGTTTCTGGCTGTTTGGGTTTCCCTTCTCCTCTGCTCCATGCTCTCATGCCCATGGAATACACCAGAGAGACAAAGAGCCTTTCATGAATGCAAATTTCAGGACAAGTTATTATTTTTTACTTTCATGGAATTAAAACAAAACAAAAAAAATTCTGGAACAGCTTGGCTTCCCCACAAATCTCCAACTAACCCTTGCACTCAATTATTCTTTGTGACCTTGTGGTGCCCCATGCCATGAATTGTACCTTGGGGTTATGAAATAGGTCTGGCAGTAGTTCTGAGCCACTCCTATACAGCTTTTTGTGCTCTGAGCCTTCAGACATTGTTGATTTGAATTTGAAATTTCTTTCCTGCATTAATGCCTCGATCTGATAGAGCTTTCACTTTTAAGGCTGAGCTTTAATTTGTTTAATCTGGCATATTCTTAATTATACGAGCTGTAAATTTTATTGTATTGTAAAGGCCTGAACACACATATAAAGTTGCAGTGCCAAGGTACAATTGATTAATGGGACCATCCTGCTCTGGGGTGTGACAACAACCTGCACTGGGGAACATGGGGGTGTCTGGGAAGAAAATTCCAGTGCTGACCCACAGTCCTGGAGAATTCTGTGAACCTGTGGAGTTAATTTGTGAATCCCTGCAGTGAAATTTGTGATTCCTGCCCATGGTTGGGTTAGATGGGGCTTCTCTTCTTCTTGCCTAGAAGGTTTAAGAAGCATCAGTGGGACAGGGTGAGCTAAATTAAAAATAGAAAAAAAAGGAAATGGCTGAAATGTCTTCCTGACATCCCACTGGGAGATAAACCTCACCCCCCTTGCCAGTTGTGGTTACAGGGCTCCCCTTGCCAGGACTGGGGCTGGGCCAGTCCCCTTCAGCCTGCCCATGGAAATGGAAACACTCCAGAGCAGCGAGTGAGGACACACAATTATTCCATTATTCATGCCTGGGATCTCAGGAGACTCCCCATGAAATTTCAGCTTCAGAAACACCAGCTCTGGGGGTTTTTTTGTTGTTTTTTTTTTTTCTTGGTGAGCCAAAGAAATTGCTCTGCTGGCTTAGCCAGTGGAAGTAATCCAGCCAGGCTTGGTGTTGGACACAGGTCAGGAGAAGGCAACCACATGAAAGGTTTTTTATTTCAATGCAGGGCATGGGGCCATGCTTTGCACCCCAAGAGATGTTGTGGTCCCGTTTCTGAAGCACTGAGGAAGAGCTCTGGGCTGTTATCCTTGTTCCCTGCATTATCCACCCAGCCTGTTCTTCCCTTCATCCATAGAATCACTTTGGGATCATTTAGGTTGGAAAATGCCTGAGTCCAACAATTCACCTAATACTGACAACTCCACCAGTAAACCACACCCCCAAGAGCCACATCTACATATATTTTAATTTTTTAAAAATTCCCTTCATGCATGGTCACTCCATCACTGCTGTGGGCAGCCTGTGCCAGGGCTGGACAATGCTTTCCAGGATGGAATTTTTCTAATCTTCAACCTAAACCTCCCCTGGTGCAAATTGAGGCAGTTTCCTCTCATCCCTAGGAACACACCCCGACCCCTCTCCAGCTGTCCCCTCCTATCAGGGAATTGTGCAGAGCCACAAGACCCCCTGAGCCTCCTTTTCTCCAGGCTGAGCCCCTTCCCAGCTCCCTCAGCCCCTCCAGCCCCTTCCCAGCTCCATTCCCTTCCTTGGACACGCTCCAGCAACTCATTCCAGGCAGTGGCAGGAATCACCAGTGCCTGAAGTTTCCAAAGGGCTGATCATTGCTAGAGGTCCCTGGGGGGATGCAGAGGAGGGGGAATATCTGTGCAGTTTCCATTTCCCCATCTCTTCCTCTATCTTTGCTCCAGGGGCTGCTGAAAGCAGTGCCAAGTCCCTCTTGGTCCTTTGTGTAACTTTGGTCACACTCTGCCTTTCATCAGGAGTCCTGGCTAGCAGGCCCAGATAGTCACCAGTCATCTGTTACCCCCAGATAAATCTGGGACAGTTTGTGAAGTGACTGATGCCTTTTGCTAAGTCTTCTAAGTGTGATTAATGTGCAGAAATGTCTGGTGGGGTCGATAGGTAAATAGGGAAAACAGAGGCACTGTGCCCCAGCCTGCTGGTGCTTGTCCATCCGTGTGCTTTGATCAGGGGAAAAGTCACAGGAGCTGCTGATAGCCCAAACCACTGCCTAAGAGAAACCAGGCACACTCAGGGCATGTCACAGTCCCAAATCTGAGACTTGTACAAAAACCCAAACTTCCCTCTTGGAGAAAGTAAAACTCCAGACTTGGAGATGAAAAATGTGACTCATTCTGTAAAAACTTTTTCAGTCCAAAGCAGGTACCTTCATATCTTCTGCAATGGCACAGTTTAGGGAATTTGATCTGTGAATTTTAGTGGTGAGAGATGGGAATTCTATAGTAGCTGTGAGCAAAAAATATGTGGGATTTTTTTGCTGTAAGGGCTAATTTTTTGTATTATATATGGAGGTCTTCAACAGATCCTGCTGATTTTAATGGTGTGGTGTTGAGGGTAGGAGATCACATTGGGGTAGAAGACCCCACCTGGCTGCCTGGATCATTTTTGGGGGAATAGAATTGCATGAATGAAGGGAATTGCTCTGCACTCAGCCCAGAGCTCAACACATACACGGTGACTTGAAGACAACTGATATCTCAATACTCACATTGCCTTGGCATTTTTGAGTATTTTGCTCTTTAAATGTGTGTGGGCAGGTTCAGGTTACCTGTCTCTAAGGCACCCTGTGCTCCTCTGGGCTAATTTAGCTCACCAATGGCAAATTAATTACTCTCCAGCCTGCTATTTATTTTCCTGTGCACAACAGAGAAGTATCACATAGATGGGGCAGATCTACAACTTGCCAGCTGATATTATTGCTGACCTGACAGGTTGGGGCTCAGCTTGAGTCCTGTGTGTGCACAACTCACCTCACAGCCAGTTCTCTCAGGACTTGCTGCTTCCAGGAGCTGCTGACCCCAGAGCTGAGCCCATCCCACACCAAAAGCTGGAAAAATCCTGTGGATGCTTTCCTGAAATACATCTTGCTTCTGTCTGAAGGGTTTGAGTCACTTGTGATCTCGTCCTGCACGTTTGAGTCACCAGGGGACACGTCTGGGACTTAAAAAAATGAGTGACACACATGTCAGACAGAAACTCCAGCTCAGCAATTCCCCCAAATAATCACAGGATGTAAAATTGTTTGGGCCAGTTATGGTTTTCCAGATAACCCTTCAATTTTACCTCCTTTGTAAAGGCTAATTCACTGCTGGCTGCTGCTGCTGGAGGTTTGTTCTGAGACCAGCCATCATTTTTTGTACTTTCATGCATATCTTTAGAAAATGATGAAAATATTTCACTGCAAAGCAGAAAGAAAAAAAGAAAAAAAACAACAAACAAGCCAGTGAACTTGTGTACAGTGAGATAAAAATCAGTGTTTCATTACTTATTTATCTATTCATTTATTTAAAAAATCTTTAACCAGAAAAATTCATTAAGATGCAATATCTCATGTACAATGATGGCCTAGGGATGGGAGATGGATTAAAAAATGTAAATAATATTGGGCCTAATGTGGATACTATTAACACAAATATGAAATTAATGTAAAAGTTTCTGACAGCACAAACTTGGCTTTAACTCTTTAAACATATGTTTAAAATAGTGCAGAATGGGGGTAAGATTTGGCAGATGAGAGATGCAGTAAACAAGTGTGTCTCAAAAGAGACAAAATGTCAGCAAAATAATTGCCTAGCAGTACTTCATATCAATTAATTCATTTGTATTTAATTAAAAGGAGTCATAACAATTGGCTGCTGTATAAAATCCCCTTAGCTCTGGATTCTTCTATGCATTTCCTTAGTTTTTCTGGGGCTGGATATTGTTAGCCTTTTTGAATAATTCAAGCCAGATCTATTTCCTAAACAGAAAATCTATCTTGGAGTTATTCCCTTTTCTGCAGGGAAGTAGCAATAAACAGTAGCTTTGTGTGCCTTATAAATGACAATGAAGGAGACAAGGGCTGGGATTTCAAAAAGCACTTGAAACCAAAAATGTTGGGGGTTCCTAAATCAGGGAGGTGCTTCTAAAGATGGATTTTATCCAAGATGACTCTGTTGAATCCATGTGGAGGGTGACAGTGCTGGCCTGGCCACTGCTGTAAAGTCCTGGCAGAAGTGCAGCCAGGACATCCAAGCCCCTCTAACCTTTCCTCTGTGGCACTGAGAGTCATTTAATGTTGGATAATGAAAATGGCAGCTTTGGATTCATCCAATTTTCCCTGTCTGGAGTCAGAATAAGCTCCTGGTTTAAAGTAAATGATGCTGAGTCAGGTGGCCAAATGACTTTGTTCAGAGTATTATCTGTGATTATTTTTATTGTTTGTTGTTTTGTTGTATCATTTCCTAGTTGACTGAGAAAATCTGACAACCTGAGGTGCCTTTTGCACTCCTCAGTGTAAATTAACAAATTTTGTTATTCAACAATGAGCAAATAACATATTAAAATCCAGCAGGTGTGCCACAAGATTTTTGGTGTTTCCAAACCTCTGGAGACATTCAGAACTGTGGTGTAGGATGGCTGACCTGGAGGCAAAGTGTGATTTTAAGAGCAAAACATGAAGAATATGGAGCCATTCCTAGGTAGATGTCACCAACTGTTCAAACACATATTTGGGGGGGCCCCTAGCCTTAGAATTTTTACTGGGAAATCATTATGACCAGGAAAATACTCATCATTTGAATGCAAATACCAAGGGGCAGAAATGTTAGTGCAGCAAACTGTGGTTCAGGCTTTCCAAAGTCTAGGCTAATCTTCCATCATAGATGTTAAAATAAGATATTTTGAGGGGCACACAGCCATGATTTCTGCTGTTAATTAAAGATCTTCCGGTGGTTTGGTTGCTGCTGTCCATAAGTCCATTATTCCTCCTTGCCTTTGGCATCACCCACAGGTGAGGTTTGTCAAAGGAGTGGGTTTAGAGGCATCTGAACATCCCCCAGAGGAGGGTGGGAGTGGCAGGAGTTTGTCCCTGGGGTATCCAGCTCTGTGAGGTGCCTGTGCTGGAGGCACCCCCACTCTGGAAGGAATTTCCCATGTGGATTTAGGATTGCCATACACTCTCCCTGTTTTTGGCCTCCCCAAAGAGGGAAGCTTGCTCTTGTCCTGCCTGGTGGTGGGGAAGGGTTAAGCCCTGTCAGCCCCTCCTCTGCCTGCTGAAGTGCCTTGTTTGCAAAGGATTGATAGAGCACCCTTGAGAGAGAGATTCGCATTTTCACTGTTCCGTGTCAGGGAATGAGGTTGTGTGATTTTTGTGTCATTTTGCACTGCCATATTTCTTCCATTAGGAATTCTAATATTTCACAACCTCTGTCAAGGAAACTGCTACTCCTAATGCAGACAGCCAATGCATTCCAGATGGCCTTGTAATCCAGTTCAGGTTTTTCACATACATTATTTCGGTTCCAGCGAGGGTCCAGGCTCAGCTTTGCCAAAGTTGGTTTCATGATTCATTTGCAACTGCAACAAGTTAATCCCAGAGCGAAAAGCTCTGTCCACTTCAGGTGAATTCTTCTTGCCTGCTGGCTCCAGACATTGGCTGGTAAGAGTTCCTTCCAAAAGAGCAATTTATATTCAGCATCCTCGTGCCAAATTCTTCCTCTCCATATCCATGGCCCATGGATCAAGGAGATGTTTCTAAAACAAGAGTTCCTTAATTTATGAACTGTATTAACTCGCCAGCGAAACGGGCCCAGATCAATGAATGCATTTTAAAGCATCAAGGAAAATATTTAAAAGGGGAAAGCCCAATGAGCTATGCACACGGAATATTAAAATTTAAAATAATTCCACGGGTTGAATCGTGATTAGTGCTCAGCTTCATTAATTCTCAGCCCAACAGCATAAACAGTAACAAACAAGCAAAGAGTGACTTTATGCAGGTTCGTTGGGGTCAGCCCTGTTCTCTGTTTGTTTCCTTCTATATTTGTTTTGGTTTTCTTTTTATAAATCCTTTGCACTGCTTCGCTTTACGCCGTTGTTTGTTTGGGAATTTCCATAAGGCTGTGCTGAATATTAAACACAATTCTCTATTTGCATTTTGGTGCTGAAACGTTCTCCTAGACATCGCCCTAGTTCCGCCCATCTGTTGTCCCCTTGTCACAGCCTTGGAGAAGCCCAGCTCGAGGCAGAGCTGTCTCCATCCCTTTTGGTCTCCTTTGGTCCCTGGCACGTTTGGCTCCATCACAGCAGCTGAACTGAAATGATATTTCCTGAGCACTGGCCTCTTCCACACTTAGGTGGACTCAGCGTCTTAATTACTGTTAGCGTGAATCATCTAGAGCTGGTGCCTAATTTCTTGAGACATTTATAGGAGATCTACAGTAGACATTTACTCGAAATAACGAAAATAAAGAAATCCATAAATCCCATGAAACTTTCCCCTACTTCATTTTAAGTTGTTTATACAAGGAACTTCATGTTGTAATAACACTTTTTGGCCTTTGTTTGATTGGAAATTTCTATTAAACTGTTATGAGAAAATAACTTTATGCTTGGGGTTTTATGTTTCAATTTGATTAACAACAGGCTTTTACAAGGACTTGAGCGCTGCTGCCTGCACCGAACGCATCCAGCGTTATTGCACTGCCTGCTTGGCTGTATGGAGTGGACTTTATCAAGAAAATTATATTTCCTGCCCGTGACATTTTGGAAACGTATTGTATGTCATATCCCTGTCTTAAACGCTGTTAGTGCGAATCATCTGACTCTGGTTTATAATCTTTGGACTGTATTTATAGCAGACCGTTGCTCTGTAGTGTTCTAAATTTCCTGCTTATGATGCAATGGCAAAAGTCATTAAACATTAGCAGTAATAGTATTTTCACTGTAATAAAGTGTTAATTACTTCCACATGTTAATCGAGTTGGGGGGGTAGAGAGATTTTTGCTATTGTTACCGTGCCTAAAATAATTTCCATGTGATAATTTTCCAGGATATCAAAAACTGAATAATTATGCACTAATTAAGAAAGTAGAGCCTGCTCTGGAGTTAAGACTGCATTAATTTTAATGTTTTTACAGTCCTTTAATTGGGGAGAGGGCTGTAAATTGCGAGCTGACGCGGTCCCGCCGTACGCGGGCCTGCCTTCGCAATCTGCCGCCTCTCCACCGCAACCCAAGGTCAACACAAGTTTGCAAAATCCCTCTGCTCTTCCTACGAAATGTATTGGTGCTGAAGCGTGCATCTATCACTCTGACAAGCATTTAACTCTCCAAGAGCACATGCTCTCACTTCTTAAATTATTAATTGCATTAAATACATTTTCATATCGCGGGCTGTTTGCTACAAACTGTTCCCAAGCACGGAGAGGTGCCCTCCCCCCAGAATGAGACACTTGGCTGTTGTTCCAGCTGGGAAGGGCTTGGTTTTGGGAGATGCAATTCCAAAAATCCCTGAAAAAGTCACCCTTGCAAAGTCTTTTATTTTTTTAATGTTGATCAGTTGGCTTTGCTTTTCCTCCTCTCTTTTGTTCCGCGCTAATGTCTGTAAGTCCATATTGTTTGGGTTTGTTTATACCTTTGCACTTATCAGCTCGTGCAGTTTTCCAGGGTATTCTCCCTGTCACACCATTATCACAGGCAATGGCATCATCATCCGCTTCATTATCATCTCTGGGTCATTCCAGCCCAGAATGGCTTCGTGTTACAACTAAAAGGAGGAATCTGGCAAATGGATCATATTATCTCCCTCTCTCACTCCAGCATTTGAATGCATTATACACGACGCACTCTTTATATTAACAGGCATCATGACCTTTGCCTGTAACGTGTTTATTTTAGCAGGACTTGCTGGTGCTGCTGGAGTTCTGCTCCTGCCAGCTCCCGGTGTTATTGTGAGCCCTGTGTTTATACCTTGCTGGTGCCAAGGCAGCTCCCAGATTGCAGAGGAAATGGAAAGGTCCAGGTGGGAGAGAGGAGCTGGGGAGGCAGCTCCTGGGACAGAAGGAACCCCTGGGGCACCATCCCCTGGGATGCTCCCAGGCCTGCCCTGGGCACTGCTGGGACCCTCCTTGCAGGCTCAGACCTGGAGGTGTAAAGGGCTTGTTGGTAGCAGAACATAAATGTTGCCTGCATCAGTGTTTGCTGTTAACTTTTGAATTATCGTGGGTTTAGTCTAGTGAGGGCACTGAGGTTGCTCCTTGGAGCTCCAGGATACTTCAGGTAATGGATGAGAAAACGATTCACATTGTTTTAAAGCAAAAACTGCTGTTATGAAGAAAAAAATGAGGGCAAAGTCTTCCAGGGATGTTTATGGGGTGGCTCCCCAGATTTGGATGTGGTCAGACACTGGGAAGCATTTTTACCCACTGCAAGGGTGAACCTCCAGCAGACTTTGGCATTTCCCTGTGACCCTGAGCTCACATTTATTGGAGGCTTGCATTTCTGACCTTGCTCTCATTTTCCCTCTTCTTTATTTCCATTTAGTACTTAAGGAAAGCACCTCAGGCATTAAGAGAAGAATTGGAATAATTTACTAGCACATGTCAATGTTTACTTGGTTTGCTTGCACTTTACTCACAGTTTAATTACAGCTGTACTTGAATATACTTGCAAAGCAATAGGAAACTTCACCTCTTTAATTTTTGGAAGTATGAGCATGGCTGGGATTGGGACCCCATCTCCATCTGACCTTTCCTTGAGTTCTCATTGGAAAAACCCTCTCTGAGGCCCCTTTTAAAATTTTCCCAATTTTCTGCTTTTGTGCATTTCCTTTCAACAGTACTTTAATGACATTAGTGGTGCCAAGATCAAGGTGTGGCATCCCTTCAAAGGAGTGGGTGTAAATTCTTTGAAGATGGGCATAAATGCATCACCTTGAGCGTCCTCCATGTCATTCCAACAATAAATATCGAGGAGATGGTGGACACTTGCCAGTGCTGCAGGACAAAGTGATTTCCAGACACTTTCAGAGGCATTTCTAAGGTGTGTTTATGCATTTTGATGCATTTCTCTTCATCCTGCATCCTAATGAGGGCATGCACCAGCCAGGATTTGCTTTGCAGGATGAGCTGGACATCAGGACACAGGAGCAATGGAAAACCGGTGGATGGAATTGCAGCCCCAAGTGCAGATTTTTTTAGCTGCTTTTGAAGAATATTTCTAACATCATTTTAATGGCACGTTCCTTCGAGGCAACATAAAGGACATTGTGCTGCAGTTGGTGTTTTTATCACGTCTGTTCAATAGCTCAGGTGGAAGAAATCATATTTTTTAATGCCCAGCATGCCTCTGTCCAGTTGAAAAACTCTGGAACATCTCTGCAGAGATCACTCTACCTGCTGTTAAAGAGGGAAAGACCATAGGAAAGTTAACAAAGACAAATTGTAGAAAGGCCAAGAGAAACATTTTTCACCCAACTTACTTTTTTTTTTACCTCACTTTCTTCTGCTCCAGTTTCTCTATTACCATTGCATTAATTAGAAATTTAGGTAAATGACATAAGTGCCCTAATTTTTTATTTCTGCCAGGAGAACAATTAGGCCATCAGAAGTAACAAATGGTCTGGGCTCATGTTGCCTGTTGAAAATTTCAAGCTGCATTATTTCTGACATGAAAAAAAAAACCCCAACAAATAATAGTTGTTTTGGCCAATTTTTACCATAAGCAATGTCAGCTTTAGCAGAATCACTGTACCATTGGCTGGGGGTTTTTTTTCCCCTATTGTCATGGCTCATTAAAGTGTGCTGACTCTTGTGGATTCCCATTTCCTTTAGGTAAATAGTTATTTACATGAACTGCGACATTTTTCTTTGGTGACAATTTCTAATTGTTCAGGCAACCAAGGGTGATATATTAACCACTCTGAAGAAAGCTTCATCTACGAAATAAATTACTCGGAATTAACTATCCTTTCAAAAGAGGCAAAATTTCCAAATGGACAAATTAGACCCTTCTTAGCCACATATG
Source organism: Erithacus rubecula (assembly GCF_903797595.1). NCBI lineage: Eukaryota > Metazoa > Chordata > Aves > Passeriformes > Muscicapidae > Erithacus > Erithacus rubecula. Next base: position 33,557,609 of record NC_136660.1, on the reverse strand, counting down.
GTAAGTGTTTTAAGCATTTCCCCACTGGTGGTTACTCTGGAGAACAATTCTTCATGATGGAGTGGAAGAGTTCTTAACTCATTTGGGGTCCTTCGCTCGCCAGCGGCGGCTCCGACGGAATCGTGCTGGGCTGAGCTCTGGGAGCCTTTGGGAACTTTGTGCTCCCACAATTTTAACTCTTGCTGTGCTGTGTTGGAGCCCAGGGAGAGAGAAGCCCCCATCCTGGTGCGTGGTTTGGTTATTCTTCTTCTCAAGTGAAAATTTGGTTGCCAGCTTTAGGCTTTCCAAATGGATTGAGAGCAGCCCTGGGGAGAAGGATTTGGGGGTTGGACATGAAACCTCCCTTGAACTGGGGCTGATTGCCCAGAATGGACACAGGGCAGGGGGGATTCTGCCCCTCTATTTCACCCTCCTGGGATCTCACCTGGAGCACTGCAGCCAGCTCTGGGTTCCCAGCACAGGAAGGTCATGGATCTGTTGGAATGAGTCCAGAGGAGGCCATGGAGATGCTCTGAGCTCCTCTGGAGCCAGGACTGGAGAAGGGAAGGATCCAGGGAGAGCTCAGAGCCCTTCCAGAGCCTAAAGGGGCTCCAGGAGAGCTGGAGAGGGACTGGGAACAAGGGATGGAGGGACAGGACACAGGGAATGGCTCCACTGCCAGTGGGATTTTGGCAGGAATTGTTCCCTGGCTGGGTGAGGGATGGGTGGGATGGAATTCCCAGATTTGCTGTGGCTGCCCCTGGATCCCTGGCAGTGCCCAAGGCCAGGCTGGACACTGGGGCTGGAGCACTGGGACAGTGGGAGGTGTCCCTGCCATGGCAGGGGGGGCACTGGGGGGGATTTGGGATCCCTTCCAACCTAAACCATTCTGGGATTCTGTGTCTCTGTGAAATACATTTCAAGTACATCAGGACAGAGCAGTTTTTCCTCTAATCACAAGTTCCAGGAGGAACCACAGGCCTCCAGTATGGAACCCTTACCTACAACTTCTGTTTACAGACCTGGTTCTGCTTTTACTTATGCAAAAATATTCAGAAAAATCCCATCTGAGGCATCAGGAATGAAACAGATCCCCTGAGTGGATTTAGGTTTATTCCAAAGATTGGTACTTTTAAAAATATCCCTAGTCTTTTATGTAGAGTAGAACTGTATAATCATAGAACCATTAGGGCTGGGAAAGTCTTCCAAGTTCATCAAGCCCAATCTTCTACTAGACATGGATGGGATGCCATCTCCTCCAGGTCATTAATTTAAAAAGCACTTAAATTAATTTTAAAATGCCCATATATTGTTCTTTTGGACACCTAGACAGCTTTAAACATTTGTAAGCCCTTACAAACTCATGTCCTCTGGACTTCTGAGTGCCTAAGTCCCATTTCAGTGTTACTCCAGGCAAAGCCACTTAGACACTTTTGGAAATGTTACTGACATAACTCTTTCCCCAGTGTCTGAGTTGTGCCAAATATTGCAAGATAGAAACCTAAGAAAACATGTTTTTCTAATTTAAGTCATAACTTGACCACATTTCAATGTCCACATTTTGTATTTAGAAACGAAGAACTTCTTGCAAGGAAGCATCCAATCAGTTTAAATTATGCTTAGTTTGTTTTTATGGTTTCCCATGACTTTTTTGGGCCAGTGTAGTTTCCCGTTTCCCACACATTTGAAGCCAGTATGTCAATACTTTGGAATGCATTAGGCTGTTTAGCATAATTTGAGCACACTTTTGAAATGGCTTCTCCTACAAAAGATCTGGATATTGTACATTCATTCGACAAAAATAGCAAATTAAAAGGAGATTGTGTTTTCTGTTTGTATGGAAAAATTTAATTAGGAGTTATTTTGGTCCTAATATTTACTCTGCAAGAGTAATTAAAATAGAGAGATCAGTAAAATAGGTGTAGCTCTAAACACATGTTCTTGCTTTGTTTAATTATGTTGATTAGGTTTAAACCCCAATTTGGCATCACCTCCCTTGTCTTAATATGTTGTTGATGAAACCATGTGGAGACCTGACCTTAATATAATCGTGACAAACCTCATTTGATTACCTTTAGCTAATTAAAACATACGTTATATGTACCATAATATTATTGTTATTCATCTTGCACCTCTCTCCCTCTGCATCGTTACGCTGGAAGCAAATCTTATTGTGAGATTTCTGTCTCTGAAGGACCTGCTGCCTTTGGCATAATTGGGAGAGGTGTTTATTTCATGGGCCAGGTATAATAACAGTAATTATCATATAAAAACTCAGGGAGTTTTTAAACTGAGGCTTAGTGCTAAGTTTACTGTGTTGGTGCAGCCTGGGCTGAGCCTGGACAGCTGTGGCACTTCCCATGTCCCACTTCCCACCCTTCTTTCCCATTTTGGGCCTTCTTTCCCCAGTCCTGGCTGCAGTTTCCAGCCCCATTTTCTGGCTGTCCTGCCCAACATTAACACCCAAGATTTGGCCCCAGGGTTTGCAGACCCTTTATTTAAAGTGCTGAATCCTTTCCCAGAACAGTTTCTTTGGGGGAGAGCTGGAATCTGTTTTTGGTGGGTGTTTATGCATCACAGAGCTAATTATGACTTAGGAATGCCTTTGGGACTTTCCCTGCCCTCCACCATCACAGGTGTTCTCTTTCCTAACAAAGTCATTCTGCACAAGTGTCATAGAAGGGCAACTAGTGGTCACACTGAGCAAATTTAATTATATCTGGGGCTCTGAGCAACCTGGTCTAGTGGAAAGTGTCCCTGATCATGGCAGGGGTTGGAGCTGGGGGGTCTTTAAGGTCTCTTATAACCCAAACCAGTCTGGAATTCAGTTTGACTAAAATATTTTTATAGAATCTGTTCCAGGGACATCATCATAGCCTTTAATGTCACACTGGTCTTCAGTGCCAACATCCCCAGTTTGTACCTGCAAGAAAGTACAACACAAATAAAGCAAGGGAAAAAAAAAGAAATTTGAAGATTTTGCAGTGGAATTTCATGAATATTTCAGAAGGTATCAAATAGAATGCTCTCCATGGGCATGTAAATAATAGAGACATTTGAACCTTAGCCATGACAGTCCTAGGCTGGTGCCTGTCCCACTGGAACATTCTTCTAAGGTGGTTTGAAGAAATCAGAGCTGCTGCAAATATAGAACTGATGCTGAAAATTGCCTTCCAAAATGTAGCCAGAATTATTCTGGCTTTCAGCACGAGTGTGATACAGGAATGGAGTTGTTTTACAAGCCAGGGAATGACTTGGACTCCTCCTGGCTTGATTTGCCTTCAAAGCATGTTCCCTCATCTTCAAAACATTGCCTAGAAGAGCCTTTCTAAAAAAAAAAAAAAAAAAAAAAAAAAAGGCCTAAATAACAATAATAGGGTCAGGGGATGGTGGTCCTGTCATTTGTGTTCCAGCTCTTGCCTTCAGACTCATCTCACCCTCACAAAAGTGGGGACAGGGCTGAGTGACCCCCCCATCTCCTGGAAAACCTTTTGGGTCTTGCCACTGTTCTCTTATTTCTGAATTCACTGGAAAAATACCAATATTTCACCACTAGTGGGTTGAGGAGGTTAAACTTTAATGTTTCCCTCTTCCCACCAATGCACCTCACGGAAGGAAAAAAAAAAAATAAAATAAATAATGGTTTCAAAAATGTACAAAATCCAATTTAAAATGACATTGGGGTTTTATTTAAAGTCATGGAAGCTGGTTAATTCCAAAATGCTCTCATTAACTCACATCATTTAACAAGTTTCTATTCATTTAGCTCTCTCTCTCCAGAGCCTCTCAGCTGCTCTACCTCAACACATTGACAGCCTTCTGTGCTCCTGCTTCCCAGGGGGACCTAAGGTGACTTTAAAGTACCTTTCCCTTTTCCTGGAGTCAGGGTGCACACAGGAGCTGCCTCTGGAAGCCTGTTTGGATCAGGGCAGCTTCCCCAGGCAGCCCATGGACATCATCCCAAAATTCTGCATCCTCCCAGCCCCTTCCCAGATATTCCTGCAGCTCCTGCCTGGGGGATTCCCAGGGCTGGGCTGTAATTCCAGAGCCCTGCAGTGAGCACAGAGGGGTTGGGGGTGTGAGGATGTCACCCCTCTGCTGCCTGCTGGGCTCAGAGCCTCCCTCCTCTGTGCCTGCTTTGTGTCCTTTTATTTCAGCCCCAGCTCTCTTGCAGGCTGATTATCTTCCCACTTTCAGAATATTCAGGGGTTTTTAGAGTTTTTGTTCTTTTTTGTCTTCATCAATAGCATCAGCTTGTTCCACACTCCCTCCAAAATTACTCCCTAAAACTCATTTGATGTGCTTTTGTTTGGATTTTTTTTCAAGGCAGAAAAGGGAAATAAAGAATTTCTCTTCTCTTCTCTTCTCTTCTCTTCTCTTCTCTTCTCTTCTCTTCTCTTCTCTTCTCTTCTCTTCTCTTCTCTTCTCTTCTCTTCTCTTCTCTTCTCTTCTCTTCTCTTCTCTTCTCTTCTCTTCTCTTTTCTCTTCTCTTTTCTCTTCTCTCTTTTCTCTTCTCTTCCTCTATTCCATTTTTTTCTCTTTTTTTCTTTCCATGTTTATGTTGTGGATGATGCCCAGCTGTGGCTGCCCCATCCCTGGCAGGGGTTGCAGTGCCCACAGCTGGGGCTTGGTGCTGCTCCTCCTCAGGGATGTGGAAAATGCATTTCCACATGGAAAAAAAAGCTGGATGGAGGCCAGGAATTCCAGGTGATCCTGAGCAGCCACCACCACACCCAACCTCCCTCCAGCCCTGACCTGGAGCTGACAGGCTCAACATTCCTTCAACAGCTGCCACTGAGCTCTCATTTGAACTAATTAAAAGCCTTTTTATTTATTTACTTATTTATTTTTATTTTATTTTTTATTTTATTTTATTTTATTTTATTTTATTTTATTTTATTTTATTTTATTTTATTTTATTTTATTTTATTTTATTTTATTTTATTTTACTAGCAATTTAAGGCTTTATGCGAGCTTAACATTGAGCACTTAGGTTGGGTGAGAGTATTCATTCCTGAGTACTTATTTAATCAGTAATTGCAATTTACAGGAAAAAAAAAAATCCCCCACTTATTCTAAAGAAAAATAATTAAAAACATCAGTTTGCACGTGATCAGGTGGGGATTAAAAACTATATTTAATCATGCAGTGGATTTTTATTCTTTTTATTCTTGTGTTATAGCCAGTGTACAGTGGTTTTATCTCCTCTTTGTACTTGCAATAACATATTATTTGACCATGAATCACTTTAATGGATTGAAACATAAGCATGTGAATTGAAAAATAGATACATTAGTCAAATCAATAAATAAATATGAAAATATATTTCTACTATGAAAAACCATCTTGGCTACTGTGTCCTCCAACTTGGACAGAGAAAGCTGAAATATATAGCTGTAAAATATGGCTTGCCGTGTCAACTAGCCAGTGCCTGCAGCCTAAAAGGAATTTTGAGCACTGGGTAAGTAGTATTTCATCAACAAAATCATAAAATAAAGACATTAAAATGAAGGAATGATTGAGTGCTGCAGGACGTTTGTAAAATCACCCTTCAGTCTGGGGCTGGAGTAGTTTAGTATTAGACATTGCATACTTTTCATATAAATTTGCTTACAAATAGCATGTCTTAACAAGCAATATTGCCAGACTGCCCCTGTAGCAAATATTTTTTCACTCTGTTGCTAAACAAACTCTCCTCGTGTGTTCTGTGGCGTGGCTGCAGTCGGTATAAATAATCCATCCTTAATATGAGGGGAAAAAATACAGTGTAAACCTTCACACAGACTCTGCAAGCCTGTAATGAACCGAGATTTTTGAGCTACTAAAAACCTTTTTTCACATCTTTTCCAGCAGGAAAGTCCATCCTCCTTGTTGTTTTGGTTCTGCTCTGGGGGCAAATCCAAGGTTTCATTTATTGCAAGGAATTTTGCTTGGATTTACATCACTCTGATAGCAGAATTTGGCCTTTTGCATTTCCATTTGTGTGACCTCTGTTCCAAGGGGGGCTGTGTGTCCATGTCCAACTTGGGGAGCTGATAAACAACATTTATGGCTATGGATCATAATAAAAGGGGAATGTTAATTGCTCATCTTACATGGTCTAGAAATAAGCAGAGCTTGGTGCCTTTTTTAGCTGACATGGAGTTCAGAAAAGAGAAGCTTTCAATTTCCTTTCAAGTTGCTAATTAGCTATATGAGAGAATGACAAAAATACAGACTTTTCCAAAGTTTATTTGCATTTTTCTACCTTGACATATTATGCAAATATTAAGTTGCCATTTGCATATGACAAGAATATCTGATCTTATTTTGCTTCAAGTCCCTTCAAATGCTGATATAAAGTTAAAACGTGAATCAATGTATGTTTTATGTGGTTTATGGGCTGCATTGTCACTTTTTGACTGATACATTTTGCATGTGAACTCGACTTTGTAGCAGCCATCCCAGATATCCTTGCTGGAATGGCTTTGATATGGAATTGGAGGGATGAATATCCTCAGCATCCTCAGGAAGCTGAACCTGAGTTTTAACAACAAACCAAGCATTGATTTTGAGCTAAAGAGCAACAGTTTTTGGTTTTTTTGTTGGGTTATCCATAACAATGCAAAATATTCATCAGGACAGCAGTGAGAACACATCAGAGCAAGGCAAAATACTGTTAAAATTTCAATTTCTGGGTCAAGACAGGAGCTGTCTGCAATTAATTTGCCCTGGTGCTGCCACATCTAGAGACCTTCAGAGGCTCTTTGTGGTGCATCAAACCCTGGGGAAGGGCTGGGAGAAATCCAGGCTCGGGCCCCAAACACAAATGTCTCCTGAATCTCTGCAAACAATCCCACTCGAAATTATTGTGCAGCTTTATTGTATTTTCAGCAATGTGCTTTGCTGGCAATAGAGAGACAACTTCAGAGGTAATACCCTGGAATCTCTTCCTGTTATAGATGGCTGTAGCTCATATATATAATGTGATTATTTCTTTCATTAAAGGAACTAAGTAATGTTATTAGATTTGGCTTTTTTTAGTGCATCAAATGGTTTATTTTACCGAGGCTGGAATTATTCTTTTGCAGAAATCCAGAGGTCATTTATTACACAAAGCACCTTGCATTTACAGAAAAGAGACACAGCAGCTTTAGCTGTATTTCTTGTGTCTGCTTCCTCATTGCCTGAGTGTGAAAACTTTATTGCTCATTATCTACTGGGCTGTGATGAAGTGACAGATGATTTATTGGGAGCCAAAAACTGTGTTTCAATGGTGAACATTTTTATCCTTTTGTGTTGCAGCCTGCCAACCCCTCTAACTGCTGAGGCAACAAATAAAGAAAACTCACTGCTGGAGGGCCCTGTGACTATCACTCATAAATGTCCACATTTCAGATCCCACTCTGGTTCTAATTTGATTCAATTCCCTTTTGTTGCTTAAAAATTCAATTTGTTTAATTGAGCTGTTTGACAGTAAAATCTGAATTCCATGCATTTTAACCATTCCTATTAAATTTCCCTCCACATAGTACTTTTAGTAATGTGCTTTAAAAGAGGTCACTTTAATTTAAATTTGGTGACCTTACAAGCTTATAAAAAGATCTATATGCTATCCTTCTCAAACTGAAATGAAATTGAATAAATGTCAGATAATGTTGCAGTAGATATTTTTGGCTGAGGTTTTGGGGTTTTCTGTACCAGGAAGCCTCTGTGCCCTTCCCAGCCTGTTTTCCACTAAAAACAACAAAGATGGTGCAAGGAACATCCCATGGCAGGTCAAACCAACCATTAAAATTCATCTACAGCTTAATACTGAGGTTGGGGTAGTTATATTGTTTTGTCTTTGATAAGTTCTCTGAGCCTGGCTTGGGTTATCTCTATTTATTTTTAGATGTTTTGGTTTTTTGGTTTTTTTTTTTTTTTTTGACATTTCCATGGCAGAATATCTTTTCCTTTAGGATTAATAAGAAATATTGGAACCGGTGCAAGACTTTTAAGATTTAGTAAACTTTAATCTGTAAAATTTAATAGCAATCTCCAAGTCATTATGAGTATATAGGATGCAGTCTGGCTTTACAAACACTTTTAAGCAATGAGTTATGTTCCAAGAATGGCTTTGCTGTGTATCATTACGTCCAGGTAAATGCCAGGATGATGACATAATTGGTAGTTGGGAGTAAAATACAACCTCTGTAAAATGTTACTAAGGTAAACGTAGCAGGGTTGTAATTCATTATACATAAACATGACTAGGAGTTATTTATCATTTTATGAAATGCAGAATAACCTGAGCTCGCCGTGTTCTTCACGACTTTATGGCAATTGTTACTCCTTTATTTCCCTTTAATGATTTACCAACACTGCCCCCCAAACCCACCTCAGCTCCCTTCCCAGCTCCTCCTGGCCCACCAAGTCCTAAAAACTGGCCTCATTAGGAATGATATCCTGCCACTTTCAGACACTGACAAATTTACAGCTCTGGATTAAAGGTCATATGGGCATTCCAGCCATTAAACCAACCCCATTCCCCAATTCCTGCCACCGTCAGGAAATACATTTTTTTGCACACACAGATGCCCGTTCCCTTATTTTCTGCTAAAGACATACAGTAATAGTTTGAAAGCAACAAAAGCCTATTTTGTACCTGTTCAGCTTGCAAGTGTGTTAGCCCTAGGCTACTGTTTAACTTTTAACCCTCTTGTTCACACAGCGTACATGCATAAAACTACAATGTACCACATAATGAAGCCGAGCTGGCAACATTTGTTTTAGGCTGTTTGCTATAGGACACGCTTCTCTCTGGTTTGAAAATCGGTTTGGAAAACAAAACAGAAAGGAAAAAGAAAAAAAAAAAAAAAAAAAAAGAAGGTGCCTGGCTAGGAATTGAGGGATTATGCTGGGTTTTTGCCCACGTTTAATAGCAGCCCTGCTATGCTTGCTGGGTATTAACAGGGCTTTCAAGTGAAAAAGAAATAATTCAGCACCAAATGATTTTTGAAGAAGAATTTCTTTTGCAATTCTTTCCTGGTGTCTGATTTTAAAACATTTTATCAAGCTTCCACTGTATGTGCCAAACACTCTCTTGTCAGGTGTAGGATGAACTACAGTATAACTGTGAGATATTTCTTTCCCTCATAACAATCTCCAGCCATAGCCTGTGATGAATTATTTGTACCATCACAAGGAAATTCCCCTCTTCTGCACTTAAACCCAGCAAAATTACACACCAATTGTGGCAGAGCAAACATCTGATGTGACAGCTGTATAGCAAACAGAGATCCATTGGTCCATTGGTTAATCAGCAGATTTTAATGGTGCTGGGGAATATGTGGGGCCCTGAATTAGAAATGGGGATGTGCTCTTCATTAATAGGACAAATTTTCTACCTGTGGATGTATTTTCCTCCTGGTTAAAGGCTTCAAATGTTTGAAATTAAAAAGAAAAAAAAAAAAAAAAGGCAGGAAAAAAAAAAAAAAAGAATGTGGAAAATCTGCCATAATTCAGAACACAAAAAGGAAATCCTGTGGATGAGTCAATTATATGGTTCCTAATGATGGTTCAGCCTGGAGGCCTTGAGTGAGGAGGGGAGGAAATAGGGGAAGATTAACTTGGTTAACCTTCTTCCATTTCCCTGTGCCAGGCAAGCACTTCACTTACTGCATTCCCTCCTCTTTAACCCACAGCTTGAATTTCACAAATTTCATGAGTATTTGCTCTTTGCTTTTTAGACCAATAATTAAAATGGTAAAAAGGGCCCAATGCTGTGTTGGAAAATGGGATTTAGGGGGTTGGGTTGTTTCTACCTGTTACCATTAATGTGTCTCATCAGATGCTCAGGAAAATTGAGATCACAGTTTTCCTGGGCAGCTCATTATTAGGAATATATCCTAGAAATTAGAAATACCCCCAAGATTAAAAGCAAAATCTCAGAGGTCCCTGAAGACAGCAGTATCTTTAGTGAGATAAAGGCCTGGCCAAGTGCAATAATGATAATGATAAATAACCATAATTTGTTTTTATACATGCCCATATCATTTAGGACCTCATAGTGCTCCACAATAAAATCAAAGAAACATTAACTTGAAGTAAACAAATGACAAAACCAACATCAGCAGATGGGCAAATCAACAACAAAAATAAACAAATCAGCAGGTCAGAGGCTTCATTGCAGGGATGAACAAATGAGTTTGGAGGGGAAATTTGGGTGGAAAATGCAGGAAAGACCAAATGAAGAATGAAATGTTGCTCATCCTCCAACCCCCTGGTGAGCAAAGCACCCTCAGACACCTTTGGGTGATGTCCCACTGCCATTAGTGGCTTCCTGAATTCTCAGTTTCCAATTAAATCTCACTTCTGCTTTTCTTTCTTTTTTTTTTTTTTTTTTCCCAATCCTGAAGTCCCCAAACACCTCCTGGAGGCCTTGTCCTGGATGGGAATGCTGGACTCAGATGGGCAGTGGTGAAGTGCAAAAATCCAGATCTGGATATATTTTTTATTATCTGATTTGAAGAAAATATTAATGAAAAAGGAAAAACTTACGACTTTATTTTGAACCTTGGTGTGGTGAACATGACTTGCACATCCTCCTGCACCAAGGTCTGTGAAACTCTCCTGTGCAAAATTCCCAATAAATTCATGATCCACAGGTGAGCTATGGTCAGCATAAGCATTTTTTTTTTCAAGGAAGTAAGATCTTGATGGAAATATTATTATTATTATTATTATTATTATTATTATTATTATTATTATTATTATTATTATTATTATTATTATTATTTACTGGCATTACTGATGATTATTTATAGTAGAATTGAACCCAAAACTTTATTACACTTAGCATCAAATAAATGCTTACTGAACAATTCCCTTCTATGAAACTGTGGAAAAAAATTCTTTATAAGCCCCTTCATCACAGGAATTAATTGTGGCTCATTCTTCTGAGTGGATGGGAGCAACCCCTACAGCTAAATGGGAACTGTACAGATCAGGATGTCCAGAGACACCAAACCCATTGACCTGTGATTTTCAGCCAAACACAACCTTTTTCTTTTGTTTTTATTTCAAACCTGTGAGGCTGTAAGGCAGGGAGGTGCCTCACCTAAACCTTGTTTAGTCTGGAAGCAGTGAGCAGCAGGAATGCTCCTGGGAGCTCTGGGATTTGCCATCCTCCCTGGGCTCATTTGTGTTTAAGAACAACTCACTCTTGGCATCTGATGATCATCTGCTGATGTTTTAGCCAGACTCCAAATAAGGATTTTGTTTCCTTTTGAAAATAAATCTGCAGCCTCTCTAAGGACAGATTGCAGGTGAGGTTGTGGATTGGGATATGCAAGGCCAGTACTTCAAACTCATTCTGGTTCGAGAGACACTTAAAACATGAATTGTGTGATTGGAAGAAATTTGAAAACTTGGTTAAAAATTAACTCTGTGCACCAGAAATGCATAATTTAAACCACCATCTCCAAATACTGCTGCAGCTCCTTCCTTGCTGAAGATTTGTTCTTGCAGTTCTTGTTTTAACAAGTTTTTATGTATGTGGGACAGAAAAAGGTGAGAAAAGCACCTGCATCCTGGCTTTGGGTGTGATCTGTACCTTGGCAGGATTTGTCCCCAAGCTCATGACAGGAACTTTCCTTTGCCACTTTGGAGGTTGTAAGAGTCTCTGCTGACAGACACATTCCAGGTCACAGAACAAGATTTCCTGATCAATTATGTTCCAAGCAAACTTCAGGGCCAGAAACACAATTCCTGACATTGACAGGACACAAGATTCTGCCAAACATGTGGTGCTGTGAGGGCTCTGTGGAGATTCCAGTGCCATGGGATGATTTCTGCAGGGCTGTGCCAGGGCAGGGACACCTTCCTCTGTCCCTGTCCCAATTCCAGCCTGGCCTTGGGCACTGCCAGGGATCCAGGGGCAGCCACAGCAAATCTGGGCACCTGTGCCAGCCCTGCCCACCCTCACAGCCAAGAATTCCTCCCCAATATTCAAATTAAACCTGCCCTGTGGAGTTACTTTATTCCACAGGAGCACAGTGTTACCAGCACCATCAGCTGATATAACCTTACCCTGGCAAACACTTTGCACAAAAAGGGAACAGCTGAAAATTGGGAATTTAGCTTGGGAAAAGAAGGACCCCATCCATGCAGCAGCTCCTGGAAGTACTTTTGTCACAAAGGTTTATTTTTCATATTGCATAACTTGGCAAAAATTATTCAATCCCCACTCAGGCTTGAATTCCAGATCTCAATCCATATGGAAATGTTGGTAGGTTTAAAAAGATAAAAAATAAAGGGATAAAAGATTGTTTTCTCCTTGCCTTTTGGTGCTTCTTATCCTTCTCTCCCTGAGTCTTTAATTTGCAGGGAGCTCTGTACAGGCAGTCCTTCTTCACTGTTTAAACCTAATTGAAACTTGGGTGTCCAATTTTAAAACTTTGCTCAGTGTCGAAAAAAAAAACAGGAGCAAAATTTAGCTCTAGCTCTAAATACTGATTCTTGCATTTTCTGTGAGTTTGGAGTGGTCACACCTGAGGTTTTGGGTTGAATCCAACTCAATTAAAAGTGTTATGTTTTATTTTTTAAATTGGGAAGCTGTTATATATGTTTAATCTTTTTAGTATGTTCAGATCTAAAAAAAATATAAAATCCTTCCCATTGCTTGATTTTAAAATTGGTTTTTTCCCAAAAAACACACAGGATTTTAGGCTGTTATTTTCAAAAATAACCACAAAAACTGTGTGAGTGTTATTTTGCCTGTAAGATGTGATTGCACTGGAATAGTTCAGATGTGTAAACTATGTGTCCATATGGGCAGGTGACAATGCACAGCCCCCTGCTACCCATCCCACTGAATTTCAGTTTTCTGGTTGCCATTTTCTCAGCAGAACAAGCCTGGGAGCTCTGAAATCTCCTTCAGTCCCTTGTGCAAGCTCAGGCAGGTGCTTGGTCACCCTGGAGAAGTTGTGGTTGTGCCATAGAACCAATGAAGGGTTGAGGTTGGAAAATTCCTCTCAGACCATGGAGTGAAACCCAAAATTCCTCTCAGACCATGGAGTCCAATCCTCCCCAGCACTGCCAAGGCCACCACTGCCCCTTGTCCCCAGGTGCCACCTCCACAGGGCTCTTAAATCCCTCCAGGGGTGAAGGCTCCACCACTGCCCTGGGCAGCCTGTTCAAATGCTTTAAAATCTTTTCCACAAATAAAGTTTTTCCCTCCAGGTGTGAGGGCTGGTGATGGCAGTGAACATCCACCTGCCAGGAGTGTGCAAAGGACATGAGAGCTGCAAAGACCTGTCCCTGCCTGTCCCTGGTAGCACAGCTGCTCAGAAATGCCTCTTGTGCTGGCCTGACCTCCAAAAAGGAGCAAACCCCTTTGTTTTCACTCCTTGCAATCCCTTTGCTCATTTGTGCCATCTAAACAAGGGCTGGTTTTGGAGAGCTGGGGAGAAGAAACTCCCAGCTCATCCTAAGGGTGAAGGTATTGTAGCAGGAGCAGTTGAGAGATGAAAACCATCTGAGGTCCTTAAAAAAGGTCATGAAAGGATTGAAATCACATAAACGGGGTGGAAAAATATTTCCTCAGATGTTCATGGAATCACAGAAGAGCCTGAGTGGGAAGGGATCCTCAAGGATGGTCCAGTCCAGGTCCTGACCCAGAAGAGACACCCCAAAAATCCCACTGAGAGCTTTGTCCAAACTTCTGGAGCTCTGGCAGCCTCAGGGCTATGCCCACAGCCTGGGCAGTGCCAGCACCTCTGGGGATGAACCTTTCCCTGAGCTCCATCCTAAACTCCCTGATACTCCCACACTCCTGATACTCATATAATTTAACCTTAAAATCATTTTCTTGTAAGGGCAGCCTGGGTGAGTCCGTGGCTCATTCCCAGGAAGCTCTCTGAGGCTGCAGTTCTTATTGAGGCATCATCATCTCCTGGACAGAAAAACCAAGGTAAAGGAGGAGAAGCCAACCCTGCACGGGGTTAATCCCATCCCCTTGACCAGGATTGCTCCATGCCCACACGGAAATGCAGGTTTGGCTCTCTGGGAGACTGGACAGGGCTGTGCTGGGTCCGAGTGTCCCCGGCATCACCCGGAGCCGCCGCTGCTCTCCCTCCCTTTATGTCCCCGGCATAAATCCTCTTTACTCGGGCTTTGTGTCTGGGGGCCGGCAGCGCGTTTGTTCCCAGACGAGGAGCGCTGCCGAGGCTGAGGGAACCACGGGAGGGGGAATACATGCATATCTAGATATTTATCCAGGTATAAATACATCCGCGCTAAATATATGCACCCCTCCCCTAACCGCGAGCAGACACTCAGGGAGGTTTTAACTCCAAATTCTCAGGCTTTAATAGATTTAAATCAGGCTCTTAACGCTATTTCAACTTTTTTTTTTTTTTTTTTTTTTTTTTTTGTGTGTGTGTGTGCGTGTTTAGTAACAACAGTCATCTTAAATTGTAGTGGCACATGGCCAGAGGGAAGAGAGGTGTTAATGAGACTCACTAGAAATGGAAGGAGCTGGGGAGTGACAGCTCCGCGGAGCACTGTTGGCATCGGATCGAAGAGACAGGTGGTGGCACAGGGCTGACCGATCACCTCAGATAATGATGAAAGAGGAGTGACAGGGGTGAAAGATTCAAGGACCACTGAAGAATGGCGAGAGGGAAGGCAGGGGCCATCAGCCAGCCCCGACAGCCCCGGCCCGCTCCCCACGCGCCGTGAAATATGAGAGGGGCTGATAAGGGGAGAGCAGAGTATTATCGATATCAGATGTGGAAATGAGTGGACTTAGTAACCTATCTACCATTTGGAGTAAGTATTTACGGTTTCCATGACCAGAATCAATCAGGTTTGAAATTCATTCTTATTTGGAGGAGGAAATGTGCACTTAACCTTTACATTCGGGGTCTCCTGATGAATATTGACCTAGAAAAATATCCCAAAGGTGTTGGGTCCGGCGAAAAGTTATTTAATAATTTCGTAAATGATTGCTGTACCTCGGGGACTAAATATTTAGATCGGAAATCCTAACTTTAGATGGGTGCTGGGCCAGGGTGCAGATTATTGCTACACTGAGAGCCCTCCAACCTCTCATCAAGCAGCCATAAATCAGGGGGATGGAGGAGTTCAGACAGAGCAAATTCTGGTGACAGCCACGTGATGGACTCACGGGGGAGAAAATGAAAATTCATTCCCTGACAACCTGCTACAGGCTGCAGGTATGGCAAGGGGGAGAAGCTAAATAGATCTGTATCAGCTGCGAGGATGGCAGACCCCCAGCACATGGAAATGCTCCGGGAGGGGAGGTGAAACCCGCAGCTGCACACGAAATGTTAAAGCCTCAGAGCGGCTGAATCACCTGAGCAAAGATTATATAAAAATGTAAATTGCCTGCTCCTGACCCAATCGCGTTTAAAAATGAAGGGACAAAGAGTGACAGGAAAGGTGCTATTATTACAGATTCAGGGTGATGCACAGTCACTGCTCAGATTCCTCTTCGGCAGTGGCTGCGAGGCAGCTCAGGCACCGCGAATAATTTCCCGGCCACTGCCCTCTCCTATTCACACCCGGCTCCGGAGGCTTTGGGGATGAAGAAAAACCATCCAGTGGATTTAACGGGCTCCATGCAAATCTGCTCCATGCGGGGATTTCAATCTCCTTTTTTTTTAATCTAACAGAACTTACCCAAGATTTTCGGTGTGCAGCTAAATATTAAATTCATTTTAAGAAAGATTATTTTACAAAGCTGCCCTCGCTTATGTGGGAGTAATGAACTCAGGGATGAGCAGGAATGGCTCTGAAAGGCACAGGCTGCTTGGCTTTACAAAAGATCTCACTAATGGCCTAGATCAAGTATTGCTATCCCTAAAATTAAATGCCAGTGTTTAAAACTCCATTTGTATCAGAAGAACTCGCTATTAATAATTTTTAAGGCCCTTGATTAAATAACTACAAATGCATTATTATTGGGTTCATAATTACTTTAAAAGTGTTCAGGTTTTGGTCATTTTCCCTGCATTATTATGGCACAGAGGCAAAATTTCACTCATATATTTGACTTAAATGACAGTCTTTTGGGATTTGCAACAGAAATTATAACTTCTGCTGCAATTTACATGTTAAGTTCTGTAACCCCGTGATAGTTCAACCATTTGTAAAAGAACAGTAGGTGGCCTAGTGGTCTAATATTCAATGAATAATTTTAACTTACATCAAGCACGAGGTCCAGTTTAATGTTTCATTACATTAAAATTGCACTGGGTGACATAAACTTTGCAATTAAAAGAGCATAACTTTTCCAAAATGCTACAGACGACTCTCCTGCAAAACCAGCGTGTTTGATCAAGCTGTGAACCCGGTCTGCTGTTGTAGCAAGGTGCTACCTGTTGAAAATGAGCTTATTGTCACTGCCCGTCCGCAGCGCTGGGGAATTTAATTCCTCGATGTTCTCCATCCGGGGAGCCACATTGTTGCACGGGGCTTGGTGGATAAATGAAGAAAACAAAGAAAAGGATGTGTTGTGGGTGCTGCCGGGTGCTCGGGTGCGGGTGTCCGCGCTGGGGCGGCCCGGCCGTGCTCCCCGTGCCCCGGCTGGCACAGCTGGCACAGCTGGCACAGCTGGCACAGCTGGCAAGGGCTGGGCTCGCCCCCTGCGCAGCCCCGGGGCTGTGGAGATGCGCCGCATCCCTGGGAGCAACCCCCAGGGCACATCAATCTCCTCTTCCAATTGCTTCCTAATGGCCCGGGAGCTTTCCAAAGGGAGCCGCACCACGGCCCGGCTTTGCATTAGCTTTTATTTGTCTTTCTGGGTATTACCATTAGTCATCATTAGTTATGAGGCAATGGCAGGTATCAATTAGAAGATGAAGGATGACCCGAGACGCGTGCAGGGGGATGGAGCTGCTGCGGGATCGGCTGCTGGCAGCGCTGGGGTGTTGGGGCTCCCTGCTCCCCCTTCTGCTGGGGGATTTTGGGGTGTGCTGGGCTGGAGCAGCCGACTTTGGCTTTGTTTCCTTTCTCTTCCTTCTGTTTGTTCACTGGAGTGAGCTGAATCGATGAATTCATCCTTGCTGAGCTGGAACACCTTGGGGTTTAATAGACTAAACTCACGAGCTTCTTGTGCTCTTTCACCCCAGATTAATTTTCTTCCCCGTTTAAAATTAAAATACTTAATTGGCTCACAGGTATAAGCAAGAGCAGGAGAAGAGCCTTTAATATCTCAGGATTGTTCCAGTTGTTGCTTCCCAAATTGTGGGCTCTGAGATGATGCTCAGAGAGCACTTTGAAGGGCAGGTAGGAAATGGGAGTTGCATTGCACAGTACACTCATTGTCATAATAGCAAAAGCAATTGTGAGGGGTTCAGGAGAGCTGATCTATCCCAGTTCTGGTGTCAGATGCAGTTTGATAAATGCAGCATTAATTGATGCATTATGTAGCATTTGTTAAGATGCATCACCCAGCCAGCTTTTATTGTTCTTTGAGATAAAGTGTTATATTAACCCCAGATTTCCTGCTGATTGGTTTTGGTGTTTTTTTTTTTTTTTTTTTTCTGAGAGGTCTAATGATAGGAAGGCACGAGATGGAAGGAAAAACTAAAAATGGCTTTTAAAGGTGTGGATCAAACACCTAAAGACGCAGATAAGACACAGACGCCTACAGGGAAAAAAAAAAAAAAAAAGGTGATTTTTGAAAATGCCACAACACTCACCTCTACTGCACCTACCTCAATTTCCAGGTACCCAAACACCTTCCAAACCCCTGCTCTTTGGCTCCCCTGGGTTTGCAGAGATGCTGGACCCCAGTGTGTCCCCAGGCTGGATCTGGGGCTGTCCCCTCTCTCCCTCCTGCTCGGAGCCGCGCGCTGCAAACCCGCTGCCTCTTCTAAAAATAAAACATGATGTATCTCCTTTGATTTCCATGCAGATACACCAGCAATGAATGTATCTATTATGTTGGGGTCTGCTGGAATGTTAATTTTGAAAGTCATTTCTCTCAATCTATAATTATATCTCCTTTGTCAGAAAGTAGGAATTTCTTAGAGCGAGAGGGATTAATCTCAGTCACTGTTTTCAAACAGTTTGAGTTGGGTAGTTTCTGTAAGACTATCATTTCTTTTCTTTTAAGCCAGTTAAATTTTGCCTGAGGCTAACATTTTATACCCAGAGTAAATCTTACTAAAATTAAGAAACAGAACATACAGCTGCCCTCATTCCTGGCCCACAGATGTTACCAAAATCTGATTAAAAACCCCTCAATCTTCTGCTGCACCTTTTCATTAGTGCAATAATCATTTTTTTTTTGCCAAATATCTGGCAGAAAAGGGTGGAAAAAAAGTGAAAAATATGAGGGCTTGATGATCAGCATCTTTGAAAAGACTCGTTGAACCTAGTGGGAGAAATGAGGACTTGGGGTAATCCATGTGCTGAAATATTTTTGCTTCTTTTTCTAGAAAATGTGCAATTTGGTCAGGCAGAAAAAATTGAACAGAGCCTTCCAAGCAATAAATCACTGGATTGCTGGTGACATTCATACAATGCGGATATAGTGTTAACTGTATGAGTCAGACAGCCCTTACTGCACTCAGCCTGTTCCTAGGAGGTGACCTTGCCACGGTGTAGTAATCAATCATTCTGGCACAGGACACACTGTTTTTGTTTAATATTACACTATTGGAATATATAGTAAACAAAGTGCAAAGGAAATTTCGAAAGCAAGCACTATATAAGGTGTGCTGTAATATTTTGCAGCCTGAGGAGTGCCACCAGCATCCCTGGCCCTGTTTGTGCCTCAGGATTACCAACTTTAGGGCTGTTAGCAGCACCAAAGCGTATGTGACTACACTCAAATACTTCAACTGTCTGCACAGCTCGAGAGGAACAATTCAATGGAAATATGAAGTTAGGATTACAAAAAAGATTTACTACCAGAGACGCTGCAGTCTACACATTTCTTATTTTGGCACTTTTATACAGTGTATACATCACGATTTTCCCAGCCAAATGACAGAGGAGCAACATCCCCAACTGCCTGAAAAAAATTAAGCAAACAAATCTTAATTAACTAGTAAAAATTCTTTTAGTGTACGATAAGCGAAGTGTTGCTGCTCATAGCCAAGAGGTTATATTGGATTTCCATGCATGAGTTATACCATGAGCCAGTTAATTCATGAAGTTTGCTGTCAGTGCATAGGGTAAAGGAAGACAAAGGCAAAGTCTTTGGAATAAAGGAGCCCTAAGTGAAATATATTTGGTTCTTACTGTTTTCACACATAGTCGAGATGAAGGATAATGCAGTGGTAATTGAGTATATAAAACCACCTTGTCAGAGAGGCAGCATTAATGTCGAGTTTGTTCTGATCTTTCCAAGTGCAAACCACTCTGAACGTGCTGCAAAGAGGTGAGGAATCAAATCTGTTATGGCTAAGATTTCGTTAGGGATAAATGTGGACATGCATAATTTTCTCAATACTGCAGCCTACTTTTATTTCCTTGTGGTCCTGGAGCCACTGGTGAGCCATGTGACATTGAGAAGTGACCTGGGCCATCGTTTGGGGTGGCCACATGTCCCCATGTGCTCTCAGGAGCACAAAAAGCTGAAAGGGGAGCAGGGGAAACAGTGAGCACACAGCACCTTGGCCCTGGCTTGCTGAGGGAAGCAGTTGTGGTGACACTTCCCAAGGTGAGCTGTAGGTTTTCTTCAAAAGGGTTGGATGCTCTTTCAACTTTAAACAGCTGAGAGAGGCTGCTCTAAAGTGTCCATCACGGGGAGATGAATGGTTCTTTCATGGCAGCATCCTGCCAAAGCAGGGCTGGGGCTGCACCCACCCTTCCACAGCCACCCTGGCTGAGCAGGGACACTCCCCACCACAACCTTCATATTTTCCTGCTTTTCCATAGGATTTGGGAGGTGGAAGCCACTTTTGTAAGTTTGATTTTTAAGCAGCTCTGAGGGGAATGTGGGGAGTCACTGCCAGCAGAACCACAACCCTTGGAAGTGCTGATCCATAAAGAACCACGGTTGAGAACCAGCCATGAAAACCTGTGAGCTGTTGGACTTGGAGCTTCAGAAGCAGCTCCAGCACCTGCAGGTCTGGTAGGCTCCATATCCTCACTTCTTGCCCCCAAATACCTCTGGAGTGATCCTGGGTTGCACAGCCTGGGAATTATCAACACCACACATGCACAGGAGGTCAGGGTTTCACATAGTTGTGGTTATTTCATACCTGGGCAAAAATAAAGTTGAAACCTGATATTTCAGCGTGCACCATGGATTTATGTTGTATTTACTTGAGCACTGGAGCCAAATCCATTTCTCCCCAGACTGTCTCACCATGGGCAGGTTGCAGCTGCTTGCAATGAATTTGGTGACCAGCCCTATCAGTTGACCCACAGAACATGAATGTGCCTTTATTATAGGCCTATGTATTTCACATCCTAATTATTTATTGTCTATCTGAAGGAGTCAGAGGATCTTGGTGTCACAAGCTGCTGGCTGTTTTCATGGAAAAATGAGCGTTGTGCCAAGCAGATAAATGTGGGATGCATGAAACGGGCTCGAATTCTGAATTCTGCCTTTTCATCCAGTGTTCATATTTCAGAATTTCAGCCAAGGAGGGGAAGAAAGGGGAAAGAAGTATCTAAGTGCTCTCTCAATTTGTCCATGAGCTCATAGGTTTCTTTAGTTTCAATATGTGTGCGACAGAAAGTAAGGAAACCCTGCCTTCCAGTAAAACCTCAACTCAGGGTAGGTTTACATGGGTGTACCTGAAAGGAGAGCTTGGCATAGCATTAGGGAAAGCAGCAAATTAAATACATTTCCCAGGACATTTAATTTTGCAATAAAGTCCTTGGCAACAACATTTTTGTTTATCTGCCATCAATGCTAAAAATGGAGCGGGTGTTATTTTCCTGGAAGAAACTCTCATAGAAAGAGACGTCAGTTATATTAAAAAATGTATTTTGAAACTTCCAGTAGATGAATTTCAAATAGGTGTAACAGCTCCTCACAGTAAATATTAAATTACTGGAAAGATACTTAGGGTTAGATGCTGGCTGCTAGTGTTGATTTTATCTTAGTTGTTTAATCATCTACAAATAAATGTATCCAGCCAGGACAGGAATGTTCCATGTTCTGTGAGTGTTAGCTATGCATTATTGGCCTTTGCATGAATAATGAGAAATTATTATCAAACATTTATTTAAAATAATAAACTTCTGCTTCAACTTAGAACTTGAAACCCACTTTCTGGGTTAATCAAAACAAAGAAGCCCAAGAACACACCACAGCAGGTTAACCTGGATTCTGTGTACAAACACCACAAACACCGTGCACAGGTTCTCTCCCAGAGTCCATTACATACCTATTTCAACACCCCAAATCCTCTGGGAATGATCATTTTCACTCCAGTACCACTATGATGTCCCAGCTCCTGTAGCAGTAATGGGTGTCAGGTACTCCTTGGACCAGAAAGGATTAAGCCATGTGTGTTAATTTATTGCCTCAGACATTTTCATACCTGATTTGGTAAAGTTGGGTGTCGGGAGTGGCTTTGGTTGGGGGCACGGTGCTGGCTTTGGCTGGGGATGGAGCAGCCACAGAGCCAGGCAATCTGCAGAGGTGTGACCCAGCAGCTCCTCAGGAAACAGAGAGATTGAGATGCCACCCGGGATCCCAGTGCTTGACATCTCCCCACAGCCACGTTATTTCCCCCAGAAAATAAAGGGTCAGCGCCGCGCACAAACGACATAAAACACGCTGTGTTGGGGGTGGGATTTTTTTTTTTTTTTGTCTCCCCTGGTTTTGTTTAGTGATTATGTAGAACCTGCCGAAAAGGTGTTTATTTGTGTTTGTAAATTGAATGTGCTGGGTGTTTTGCTCCAGCTTTGCCCCAGGCTCTGTTGGATGTGATGATGGAGCTGGAAGCCGAGGCAGACACTGGCGGAGGGAATCTGGCTGGAAAACAAAGCCCCTGTTTTGTCATTTCATGCCTCTTAAAAGTCTCACTCCATGCAGGCAAAATGCGAGTTAATATACATTAAACAGGACGAGTGGAGTGAAAAATAAGCATGCAAAAATAAATACTCACTGGAAGCTCTGGGGCCATTCCCAGCGTGAGCATGCAATGGGGCCACCAACCACAGAATTGTCCCCCCCCCCAAAAACCCACCCCCACCCTGCCATCCCTCTGTCCTCAAATCAGGCATCCAGCATAGTTTTCCCAAATTCCATTTCTCCCCCATTTGTGGTAAGTGGGTGATGAGCAACCTCACCTTGTCACGAGTGTGTTGCACACTGACACCTCCGTGGGTTTAATTTCACACCTATCCATTGCACATACACAAATAAATTCTCCCATACCATTTTATTGAATTTCTAGTAAGTTGGCAGACTAAAGTGATTTTTAACACTTCTCGATTGGATTTATGATTTCTGTGTCATCCACCCTGCTTCTGACATTAGGAAATGTTCAACATGAGGGAATCATTCACTGGTTCTTTTTAACTACACTATAAAACATTTTAGTCTCCTTTCTCTCAGAAATCCATAAATGGCTAATTTAATCACAGCCTTACAGCAGAAACTCTCAGTTTCTTCTGCTAATTATGTGGCTGAGTTTTGGAGCTTAAATCATTGTGAGATGTTGGGGACAGATAGGAAACGGGGCTTGGTCACCAAGGGCCAGATCATGGCTTGGTGTCCAAAGTGTAGAGGGTCACCTGGGCTTGGCTCCTCATGGTGAATGGCTTCTCCAAATGGTGTTTTCAGGAGATCAGAGAATCAAAGGCTGGAAGAGAGTTCAAGAATCATCCAGTCTAACCTGTTCTAGGAAAGCATGGTCTACAAAAGATGGCACAGGACCCTGCCCAGCTGAATCTTACAAGCAGCTGAGCCTGGCCCAGAGAAACACTCCAAGATCATCAACTCCAAACCCTGCCAAGCCCACCATGTCCCCACACACCTTTTTGAACACTTCTAGGGACAGTAACTCCACCTTGGACACCCTGTTCCAATCTTGACCACACATCAACTTTATTCTTCCCTAGTCAAACCAGAGCTCCAGCTGTTGTCCTTGCCATTCCACAACTGGGTGGTTTGAAGCCTGGATCAAGCTGAACCTTCTTGAGGGTCCCTTTTGAAGCTGGATGTTCCTCTTATGGCAGGGACAGGCTGGATTCAGAGTCACTTGTGAATTAGGCTGTGACACAAACCCCTCTGCGACCTCCCATTGAAAGAAATTCCAAAATTCCTAAAGGAACTAGGTGAGGTTCCTGGAAATCAGGGACCTGCTGGGCCTTCTAGATGTTCTGCATACAGGTTATTGGATTGGAGTTATTATTATTTACAGGTTATTGGATTTATTCCATAAAAAAAGGGAAAAAGAAGAAATTGATATCAGTATAAAAAATTAATACCAAGAGGAAAAGAATTCTGAACTGCTTAAGCAGTTTTATGTATGTAGAGAAAGGCCTAAACCTTTGCACTCTGTCTATGGTTTTATTGGAACTCATTTAATGTGGTAATTGCCAAGATCCACTGTCCTTGCAATTTTTTTTCATGTTTTGTGGTTTATGCACTGAGTAATTTATTATACACATACAACTTCTATGTTCTCTCCAAATCTAGGAAATAAAATCAAATATCTCTCAAAGCTGAGATATTTAACTTTGCCTTAATAATCTTTAACGCTTTCTAGCAAGAATATAAATAGAAGAAAGGAATAAAATGTGATACTGTGGATTATAATAGAGAGGGGGGAGAAAATATTTTGGAGCTGGGCCTGTAATCCTGAAGAGCACTGAGTTTTTGGCCCTTATTAACCTGCCTGTGCAGCTGTTGCAGGCTCATGCCCTCCTCTTATTCTTCTCTGGGACATCCCAAGGCCTGGTGACCTCTGGAGTGTGCTCTGCCTGAATAACACCCTGTTGTTGATGATTTTAAATGTATTTTCCATAAAGAAAGCAACATCTGAAATAGCAGCTATGCCAGGCAGGTTCTCAGCCCACCTCTGCACCTTTGGTTCCCTTTGCCCTGTCACCTCTCATATTTGTTTCTCTGTCCCCTTCCATCCTCAATCTCATTCCCTTCTCCTTTCCCCCCTGCTCTGCCCATTCCTTCTGCACTGGTTCCCATTTTCACCCTGGTGTCTTTTCCACACATCCCAGCACTTTTGGTGTTGTACTAGCAGGGTACCTGATGCACAACCCCAATTTCCCCATGTCACTTCAGCTATATCCCACCCCAAAACTCCTCTTAATCCTTAATAACCAATACCAGCATGTCAACCATATGCACCATTAGCTGCAATTTGCATTTGATAAAATACTGTTTTTCTTCATTACAAGACTGGTCCCATCACAGCATGCTCATTTGGGGAAACACTTGGGGGTGGAAGGTGATTGTCCATCTTATTTCTACTGGAGTCCAAAGCCCAGATTGTGTCCTCTGGCCTGGCTTGGATGCTAAACAGGACTGATCTTCATTGTGAATGACCAGAAGTCATTTTTCAATCAATTTACTGATTCATCTGGGGGTGAGACTCATGAGAGTTCTGAGAGAAGATGAGAAAAGAGCACTCATGTCCAACTTCAAGAAGCAATGGGTGTTTGGGGAGCAAAGGTTAAGTGAGGATGGAGAAAACACAGTGGGATTAACACAAGTTAATAAAACATGCTAAGATGTGCTATTCCTTAACTGGCTTTAATTCTCAGGGGTTAAAAAAAAACTATGGCTGTGTAATGGTGTGGAAATGCAAGCAACTGTCAGAGCCAGGTGCTCAAGTATTTCCAGACATCGTTTCCTATTTCAGACTCAAAGACTTTTGGAAGAGACACACCAACAATGTTCTGCAAGAGCAAGGGGTAAGCCCAAGTCTGGTGTGTGGTTACAGTTTACTAAAATCTGATTGCAAATATGTGGATTTTGGTGCCTTTTTCCCCTTAGAAAAGTGAGTTACAGCAAACTTGTTCTTCCACTCCTGTGTTAATATCCTGAAGTGCTCCTGGCAGCTGGGCCCAACTTGTTACATTTATTTGTAGAATGATTAAACAACTAAGATAAAATCCACATTAGCAGTCAGCATCTCTCAGTAAGTACCTTTGTAGTAATTTAATTTTGGACCCACAGCTCATCCTAAGGCTGATTTTGCTGAATCTGGGCACCTGCCCACCCTCCCAGAGAGGAATTTATCCCTAACACCTGACCTAATCTCTGGTATTTTGGTTCAAACTCATTTCCTCTTATCCTAACTCTGTCTGCCCATGTAAAAATTCACTTTCCCTCCTTGTTGTGAGCCCCCTTTAAACCCTGGAATATCACAATGAAGCCTCTCTGGAGTTTTCTCTTCTCCAAATTCCTGTTGTAAGAGTGGAGAGTGTGGAGGGTGCAGAGCCCCAGAGCATCCACAGCCTTCAAGAGCAGGGAAAGGACATCCTTGATCCTTCATTTGGGGAACAATTTTCCTCTAGTAGGTGGAAATTTTTAATAAGGAGGTTTTATATCACCGTGCAAGACGCACTTAAGGGAATGTGACACGGTGTGACAGCACTGAGATGCTGCAAAGATTTTGGACAGAATTACAAATTCTGCTGGTGTGGCAGTGGCTGGGCACAGCAGAGCATAAATTAACATATAACTAATAACTATACTGGCATTATAGTGAGTATCTCATGGTGATAAGCTTCATGATTCTCTTCAACCCACTGAAGTTGAAGGAAGAGCAAAGGCCTTTTCAAGCTTACTTTATCTTCTTGCTTCTTAAGTGAGACTAATCAAGTTTATATCCTTTTAGCTTATTATTAGCCCAGCAGAGCTTCTGGCACTCTTTACAGCTTTTTTGACATGAAAGTTAGTTACACCTACTGTACTTAGTATGACTTCACTTTTCTTGTGATAAATCCTGAAAATTAATATACTGTATCCTCCAGATTACAAAATGAAAGTGTCCTAGACATTGTGAATACTCTGGCTGTGGAATGCTGCCAGTAAAAGAAAAAAACTGATGTCTTAATGATCTCTGTTAATAAAAAGAAGAAACTGAGTAGTAAATTTCGTTGGTTAACATGTCAGCCTTTTTTTTCCCCCTCTTTCTTATTCTAAACTTGAACTGGCACATATTAAGTAGAAGAATCTTTGAGAATAAAATGCCTGGGATGTAAAGAAATATTAATGAGAATCCTAGAGTGAAGCGAGTCCTGCTCCCACTCTCTCATAGGAAGCTGGGCTGCAGGAGGAATGCAAGCCTGGGCCCTGAGCACTGAACATAGGTTAAATTCTTTCTTAAATTAAATGAAGGACAATAATGAAATCTTTTGTTACACTATTTGCTGACCGGGCCTCCTGATTTGGTAAATTAAGAGAAAGCCAAGCCCTGAAACAAGCGCCCATTCTTGTTCCAGGGGTAGCACTGGTGGCACTGGTGTCTTATTGAAGGCAGATCTGCCTAATTACAGCTCCCACTGTTTGCTAAGATAACGAGTGCCAGCTGTTTGATAGCAAGAGGCAGGGCTGGCCATCATCTCCATGCAGGCCCTGGGTCAGAGCTGCGTGTCCTGCAGGGAGCAGGAGGAGCAGGGAACGCTCCCAATGCCTTCCGCAGGTCTGGGCAGAGCTCTGCCATCCAGATCTAAAGCCACTCACCATTGGGAATATAAAGGCAAAGCAGAAAAATTGAGCATTTAATGGTCTGCCATTATTGCCGAAATCACGATGACAGGCCGTGATCTTCAAGTACAATTTTGATCCTTATGTAGTAACTGAAATTACAGCATTTCATACTCTGACTATATTATAGGGAATAAAACATCTGTCTAAATATTGGAGATATAAAACCCTCAAAATAAAGATATTTGAGAATATCTTGCACAGAGCACCTTTCCACCTGCTTGCTTAGTATAATGCAGTCATTATGGCAATAAATGTTTCTAATAAAGTATGAAAATGGATTGTTTGCTTTGCTGCTTGTATGAACTCTCATTTCTCTTTTTATTATATTGAATCTGACATTTGCTTACCCTTTATCAGTAGAATATTTAATCAACTCCAATCTGTAAGAAGCAAGAGGAATTTCTATTTTATTTAAAGCCTGTCCCACATGAAAAAGGACTGGGAAAATAGGTCATGCAGTGTATGGGAAGTGTAGGAAGTGTTAGAGTTGCAATGGTGAATATTTATCCAGTCTACAAAAGAGATGGATCTAAACTTGTGCAGTAACAGGCGAGTCTGCTCCTATTGTTTAAAGTCCTGCTGAAATGATTTAATGGCTTAATGTTTCTAATTTTTATCCGCAGTACAGGATCTAGAGAATTAAGCCTCTGTCAGCTTTATTTATTTTCTCTGTCAGAGTATTTTCTTGCACTTTTTGCTACATAACTCTTCAGAAATGCTATATCCATATCGATTGTAATTTCCTTGGGCTCTTGGCCAAAATACTCAACGTAAACAGTCTGTGTTTCCTCTCCATCTGTATTTTGGCTAATCCTCTGGTTTAGACAATCTACTGACAAGTGCTGGTTATCTGGAGGTGCACGGGTTTCAAACCGGCGCGCTGTGATTTATGGTTCTTGTTTTAAAGAAAGTATCACAAGCTCACAGAAGTGAAAGCTTCCAAATAAGCACCTAACTTTTGTAAATGCAGCTAACAACATGTCTGCAAATATACAGCAAACACAGTGAGTGATGTCTTATTATGCAGGCCACAGTTTGACTCGGTCTGGTTTTATTTATGAATATGTCCTGCATCTGTTTCAAATTTCAGACCCGCTCAGTTTCTCCAATGCTCTCTCAAACAAGCTTGTGCTGAAGGTTGTTAATTATCCTAATAAAATATTTGTATCAATTTGACTAAAGATCCGCAATGCTTCTGCCACGAGCAGACATTTTTTAATAACTGAATTAAGAGAAATAATTGCAGCTAGCACTGGAATGGTCGGAGATGTCCAGATTGTATAAAAAAACACAAAGGAGGGGAGGGGGAGTGGGCAGAGTACAGAGAACTGTACAAGAGCAAAGGGACATATGATTAAATTAAAGGGCAATGCTTTGTGAACAAACAAAAGGAAATCCTTCTTCATACAATCCATAGTCAATCTGCCGAATTCACAACCGCAGGGGGTCATTGAAACAAATGCTGCGGCGGGGCTTCAGAGCAGACCGGATAATTTCATGTCTCTTATTAAAATACGTAGCCCTGGAAGCTCAGATAATGATAAGGGTAATCAAACCCCGAGCTGTGAGATGGGGTTGGAGGCATGGGAAAGGGGCCTGGCTGCCCCCAGCCAGCGGGATGGGGCCTGGGGGCTCCCCTGCCTTTGAAGAGGGGAGCGCTGCCCACCAGCGCGGCGCGGGCTCTGCCACTGATCTCCTCTGGTGCCACCACTCCTCCCTCCTCTGGAGAAATAAAACATGAGACCCCAGTGTGAATTTCTAAGCATTCCCCTCTCCCTGCCTGTTCCTCGGCCCTGAGTGATCTTTGAGGGACGGGGCTCCCTTGGCTTATCCTTGTTGTGTGATTAAAGGGTTGGTGCTGTAGGGACCACCCTGAGCATCCCTCCTGGGTGTGAAAGGGGCAGGGTTTGCCCACTGCTCTCTGGAGGAACTCAGCTCCAGCACGGCAGGTATTTAACCCTCTGCCAGAGAGTAAAACTTTAAATATATTTTTCTGCAATAAAATCTTTTTAGTTGCTCTTGGTGAGCCCATGTTGAACCATGAGGCCCTGTCCCTTCTTTAGCTGAGCACTGGGAATTTCACTGTCTGTGTTTCACACGTGTTACAATATCTGTATGCTTTTCTTGAGATCCTACAAGAAAATAGACACATTGCAGGCTCCTCAGTGAATACATCCTGCAACATCCTGAGTGGTATTGTCTGTATAACATTGCTATCCATGTAAAAAACAGAATAAATAAAATTATTTTTAAAAATGTAAATAGGAATGTATTTTAAAATATTAGAATTTTAAGAACCATAGAAGCAGCAGACCAGTGAGCTGATCTAGAGGATGTGAGGAGCATTGAGCTGAGGGGAGATATTGCCAAAGGGGTGTCCAGCCTGTTCCCATGGGAGTGGCTCCAGCTGTGCTTCAACCACCACTCAGGGGTCCCTGGGTGCTGCTGGAGAAGCAGGGGAGTCCCCTCCTGCCAGCCTGGCTCAGTGATCAGTGGAAGCCAAGGTGACAGGTGGCATTTCCTTGTGCCCCCCGTTATGGCCCGGACAGCGCGGCCCCTCCACGGAACTCTGATTTATTATTTCACTCCTGGGCACCAGAAAAAGTGACAACTTTGCCTCTCAGCATTGTCAGGGTAATGCTTTTCCCAGGCTGCTCACGTGGCAGGGAGGGAGGGAGCCTGAACATCTGCATCCTTTGGCCCAGGACCACGAGGAGATGTTTAATTGGCATTTAGAGTTAAGCTCTGTGGCAGGATGGGGAAGCCAGGCTCTGCTTCATCCCATGGAGATTTCACCCCAAAATTCCCTTCAGTATTTGGAGTCCTCTCCCCCAAATCCATGGGCACATTGTGGTATTCTCAGTTTAGCTGTTTCTCACTGACAGCTCTGTCCATCATTTGTTTTTTGCTGGAATTCATTGAGTTAGAACCTGATTTTAGGGTGCTAAAACGAATAAAATGAGCACACTCCCCTTGCCAGTTATTTTAGATGTTGCCCTAAACTTTGTTTCCTGGATTGCTGTTGCTAACACATAATAAAAATCTCTGTCATCTGCAAAAAATTTGCCACTCTCCAAAGTTTTCTTTTCCAGTTGAAATAAGCCCAGGCTGGTGTGCTGCTCCCAGGGATAAGCCACTGTCACCAGCATGTGGGAGACCACTGCCAGGATTAACTGTACTGATTTGCTAGGACAGCATGGTTATGAAAAATTAATAAATGAATAAAGGAATAAATTTGGTCAGTCCCAATGAATCAAGGACTGGATTCTTCACTGGGAAATCCTTGCAACCTGGCCTAACCTTCAAGATAAGACATTTTGTCTCATTTTCACCAGGAATTATTTCCTTCTGGATTTGTGACAATGGTGAGATCTTGTTGGGTTTTTTTTTTTTTTTTTTTTACTTTAATCCTTGGGGAAAAATGGGTAAAATTGCAACGACTTGCTTTCAAAAAGGAGCAGTGAACTGCAGCTGCACCCTGACCAAAGCAGCGGCCTCTGCTTGCCAGCTCCTTCTTTTCCTTGGGAAGAAATTGTCAGCACGCTGGTGAAACCCTGCAGAAGAATTAATGAGATTGTTCAGAAAATAAACCGGCTTTTATTTTTCTACATAAAATTTTGTGTTGAGCTTGACAGGCTAAAATGACTCTGGGAGAGAAGCAGGGCCCGGGCGATGCTCTCCTGCTTCCCAGAGTGAGGGCAGAAAGCTGAGCTGCATCTTGTGCTGGTTAAATGCCATTTGTGTTGTGATCACACCCCTAAATCACCAAGATGAAACATGATTCAGGAAGCACCAGGTAATTGTACAATCTCTTTGTACACCCGTGGAAGGATCAGTGTTTCCAAAGCATCCCCTAAAAGGATGCCTAAAAATCTGCATGTTCTCCTTTCCTCACATCTCCATGTGCACATTCCTGCTGGATTATTGCACATCCTGCTCATCCTGCCTGGGCTGATGTTGGGAATAGGCACACAGGACAGTTTGCATACAGCAGCAGACAGCTTTTCCTCCTTGGTTCTCCCCATGATCACAGCAGCTGGAGATGTTCCCTTCACCTCACCTTCCCAGGAGTGTTCCCTGGCCAATAATTCCCACTGGCTTGTCTCTGTCCCAAGCAGTGGCTCCTCCATCATGTCCTTATGGAGACTCTTCCACTGGTGAGGCCACTTTTGAAAATTTGGCCTCACCAGAGCATTAGAGCTGAGAAATTCACAGTGACACAAAGAGCTGAAACATCTCCAGAGAAATGATTTACAGGAGCCTGGGACAGTGCAAGGTGCCCCTGGCCATGGCAGGGGTGGCACTGGATGGGTTTTAAGGTCCCTTCCAACCTGAACCTTTCCACAATTCTACCATTTGCTGAATAAATAATTGAATAATTGGCTGAATTCAGCAGGAGAAGAGCCAGGGATTGCCCAGCTCTGCTGAACCTGGTGCATTACTGGATCATTGGGAATGGTTCCACTGAAAGAAGCCATGTGCTCTCTGCTCTGGTTGTGTAAAGAAGAGAAACCTGAGAGCTAAATTTATTTTCCTGGGCCTAAACAAGTGAAGAAGACTGAATTTAAAAACACTGTTCAGCTGTGATTACTGTCTGCTCCTGGAGGTGGGAAATTGCCTGTGAACACACTGGGAAACTTTGGTGGGAAGGACACAGATGGCACAATTCCTTTTTCCCCCCCCCCATCAATCCCTGAATTCTCTCACAGGGTCAAGGGGAAACTGCCAGTGAAAAAAAGAAGCAAAATTCAGATAGAAAATAATTGCAACCCTTTTCCAGTTTTAAGTCATCTTGAAGAAGTAATTTAACTATACCGTGCTGTCTGCCATTTGTAAATCGTTAATTAACGAGAGACCAAATAATAATTACTGCTGGAGCCATTCAATTAAAAGATGTTGCCTTCCAAACTTTGTTCACACGGTCTATATTACCAACATCATGTCTAGAAATATGCCACAAATGCTGGCAAAAGAGCAAACCCCAAGTTTTTTTCCCATCATAACAGAGCAGCATTTTTTATTATTTTGATTGTTAAAGCTTGTGGTCTCCTACTTCAAGTGGCTCAGGAAAATGTCTCTTTGTGGTTTTGCTAAGAGAGTATTTTTGAGAATAAGAGATTGAAAAAACAGCAAACAAACATTCCTTACAAGAAAATGCTGCCCCTCCATGTAACGTGCCCAGGAAAGGTTCCCACTTGGACTTGCTGTGAGACAGAAGAGAAAATGGAGAACAAATGCCTGTGCCTGGTCTGGATAACCTAAAGTTAACTCCACATGTCAAACTGATTGCCTGACACAAGGCAGGCATATTCTGTGATGACAAACAAATAGCACCTCCATCCTGCAGACATCCCCTAATTATAAAAGAGAAATTATTTCCCATTTTCATTGCCAGCAAATGTATGTTACTCTGGTGCACCATAATTTCTGTCTAAGTACTGTATCAAAGTTTGCTGAATGTGAAGCACAAAGTATGTTAGACATTAAACTGTAATTACAGAAGGGAGTGGATTTCTAGAGTATTATGTTTTTTGGTAATATTTTATTTTATTGGTTTTCAAATATACTTAGACTGCCAGACTAAGCAGGCAGAATAACAGCAACACAGAATTCCAGAATAACATATGACTTTAATAAAATAAAGCAGGATGGTTTCCTTTACTTGTATGGCTGGAAAGAATGGAAAGCATTACTGTGCCCTCAGCCACGGTGCCATCCAGGCACAGATGTCACTTGAGGCAACTTGCCCCCACCCCCACATTTCACCCCAAATCCCTGGTTTTGGTTCTGTGTCAGGCAGCAATCAGCTCCTGTGATTGGCACAGTGGAGTTTTGATCTTAGTGTGAGCTCTTATGCTGTGGAAATATAGATAATAACCCAGGATATAAAAGGAGGTGATGGCAGGGGAAGGTGAACACAGATACAGGAAACACAGAGGGGTTATTCAATCCATATGTGGCTTTTTGTTGCTTTACACTTTCACCTTGTCCCCTGAATTTCCAAGGAATGTCACAGGTGGTGAGGCTGAAAGGCAGCAGGGGTTCTGGGGTGGGATCAGGAGTGGGATTGATGGTGGATCAGAGAGGAGTCGTGTCCATGGGATGGTCCTGCTGTCACACCCCAGCTTTCCATTACAGTGCCATCACTCACAGCTGTGCCCTTTGTGGTTCCTGTAATGATCCACACTCCTGTGTCCACCTTCCTGCACGTCAGGCTCCAGAGGACAGCCAGGAGTGGGGAGTTTGATACCTGACCAGCTTTGCCAGGGATAATTTTCTGCATGGCTGGGAATGCACATGAGGGGTCTTTGGGGCTGAGGCTCGAACAGGTGCATTCTTGACATGGTTCCTTGGGAAGGCATTCCCTCCTGGAGGAGATACAAAAGCTATTTCATTAGGATTCCTCTTGCTCTGATTTGCCATTCTGATTTTTTGGTGGAAGATAGGCATCCTCCAAAAGAGCTGGAACTGCAAGGGGAAAGTGCAAGGGTTGTTAGAGTTCAGATGGGAACCTCAAACTGGTTTGGGTAGGGTTGGTTCTTTTAGGGAATCTTAAACCCCATCCAGTTCCACCCCTTGCCCTGGGCAGTGACACCTTCACCTATCCCAGGTTGCCCCAAGCCCTGTCCAAGCTGTGCCTTCCCTTGACTCTGTAGGCAAACCCTGACCATGATGTGACACAAACTCTGTCCAAACCCCCTCGGAGGGTCCAGGTTCCCTCTGATCCCACCTGGGCAGGGCAGGAGCTGCTCCTGGAGCCAGCCTGAGCACCCTCACCCCTGAGCTGGGGCCCTGCTGCACTGACCCCATTGTGGTGATGCAGCCTGTCAATACTGCTGGTTTATTAATTAGTCTGGAGGAAGAGAGGCACTTCCCACACAAATGGGAGTCCTGGCCAGGAAGAGCTGGGAGCAATCCTTTTGCCCACGAGTTGCCTAATGCAGCTACTGAAACCCTGCCAAAGGTTTGCTTTCAGAGCATTCCTGTGGGCAATATTTTTATAATATCATACATCCCAAATGAGCTTTCTATGTTTCCTAGAAGCCTGATTTTTTGGAAAAACCAAACACCCCCAAACTTCCCACATTTCCCACTCCCTCCACGTTATTTCCCATTTGCTACCTGATCCCTCATGCACTGAACCAACTGAGGAGAGCTGATTTTTGGAAGGGAGAGCGTGGCAGCACGAGGCAGGTTGTCCATCTAGTGCTGCCATGTGCTGGCACTGCTGGCCCAGAGAACTGGCACTGCTGACCCAGGGAATTGGCACTGCTGACCCAGGGAATTGGCACTGCTGACCCAGGGAACTGGCACTGCTGGCCCAGGGAAGGTGGCACTGCTGACCCAGGGGAACTGGCACTGCTGGCCCAGGGAAGGTGGCACTGCTGACCCAGGGAACTGGCACTGCTGACCCAGGGAATTGGCACTGCTGACCCAGGGAATTGGCACTGCTGACCCAGGGAAGGTGGCACTGCTGGCCCAGGGAACTGGCACTGCTGACTCAGGGAACTGGCACTGCTGACCCAGGGAACTGGCACTGCTGACCCAGGGAACTGGCACTGCTGACCCAGGGAGCTGGCACTGCTGGCCCAGGGAACTGGCACTGCTGACTCAGGGAACTGGCACTGCTGACCCAGGGAATTGGCACTGCTGGCCCAGGGAATTGGCACTGCTGACTCAGGGAACTGGCACTGCTGGCCCAGGGGAATTGGCACTGCTGACCCAGGGAATTGGCACTGCTGGCCCAGGGGAATTGGCACTGCTGGCCCAGGGGAATTGGCACTGCTGACCCAGGAAGGTGGCACTGCTGGCCCAGGGAATTGGCACTGCTGACCCAGGGAATTGGCACTGCTGACCCAGGAAGGTGGCACTGCTGGCCCAGGGAATTGGCACTGCTGACCCAGGGAAAGTGGCACTGCTGGCCCAGGGAACTGGCACTGCTGACCCAGGGAATTGGCACTGCTGACCCAGGGAACTGGCACTGCTGACCCAGGGAAAGTGGCACTGCTGGCCCAGGGAATTGGCACTGCTGACCCAGGGGACTGGCACTGCTGACCCAGGGAAAGTGGCACTGCTGACCCAGGGGAGCTGGCACTTCTGACCCAGGGAATTGGCACTGCTGACCCAGGGAAAGTGGCACTGCTGGCCCAGGGAAGGTGGCACTGCTGACCCAGGGGAACTGGCACTGCTGGCCCAGGGAAGGTGGCACTGCTGGCCCAGGGAACTGGCACTGCTGACCCAGGGAATTGGCACTGCTGACCCAGGGAAGGTGGCACTGCTGGCCCAGGGAACTGGCACTGCTGACTCAGGGAACTGGCACTGCTGACTCAGGGAACTGGCACTGCTGACCCAGGGAATTGGCACTGCTGACCCAGGGAAGGTGGCACTGCTGGCCCAGGGAACTGGCACTGCTGGCCCAGGGAAGGTGGCACTGCTGACCCAGGGAACTGGCACTGCTGACCCAGGGAGCTGGCACTGCTGGCCCAGGGAACTGGCACTGCTGACTCAGGGAACTGGCACTGCTGGCCCAGGGAATTGGCACTGCTGACCCAGGGTAGCTGGCACTGCTGACTCAGGGAAGGTGGCACTGCTGACCCAGGGAATTGGCACTGCTGACCCAGGGAATTGGCACTGCTGACCCAGGAAGGTGGCACTGCTGGCCCAGGGAATTGGCACTGCTGACCCAGGGGACTGGCACTGCTGACCCAGGGAAAGTGGCACTGCTGGCCCAGGGAACTGGCACTGCTGACCCAGGGAAAGTGGCACTGCTGACCCAGGGGAGCTGGCACTTCTGACCCAGGGAACTGGCACTGCTGACCCAGGGGACTGGCACTGCTGACCCAGGGAATTGGCACTGCTGGCCCAGGGAAGGTGGCACTGCTGACCCAGGGAAGGTGGCACTGCTGACCCAGGGAATTGGCACTGCTGACCCAGGGAATTGGCACTGCTGGCCCAGGGGAATTGGCACTGCTGACCCAGGGAATTGGCACTGCTGACCCAGGGAAAGTGGCACTGCTGGCCCAGGGAATTGGCACTGCTGACCCAGGGGATTGGCACTGCTGACCCAGGGAACTGGCACTGCTGGCCCAGGGGAATTGGCACTGCTGGCCCAGGGAACTGGCACTGCTGACCCAGGGAACTGGCACTGCTGACCCAGGGGAATTGGCACTGCTGACCCAGGGGAATTGGCACTGCTGACCCAGGGAACTGGCACTGCTGACCCAGGGGAATTGGCACTGCTGACCCAGGGAATTGGCACTGCTGACCCAGGGAATTGGCACTGCTGACCCAGGGAATTGGCACACTGACCTGCCACGGGCACCGCGCCACCACGCCAGATGGGCACGAGCCCTCCAGCCAGGACAACGTGTAGCAGCATTTAGTCTGGAAGCAAAGGGCAGAATTCCTGCACAGGCATTTTAAACTCTTGTTTAGGGATTATGCCCCTGAATGCACAAGTTGGGAATTTTTTTTTGGAGGTTTCAAAGGAGTAACACGGAATTATTATAAAATATAATTATAGAAAGCGGAGGGAATGTTTGAAAATTTCTATTTCCTTACAGCATCCTGCCAAGGAATCCCACAGGGATTGCTTAGCAGGGATTTTGCTGGATGTCTGTGGAAGCTGTAGGTACCCAGGTACAGCTGCCATGACAAAACCCATCTTATTTTCAGGCACAGAACCACTTTTGGTTTTTTACATACCTATTTTTAATTGATTGCTGAATATTATGCAAATGATGGAGATTGAAGTTAGAAGTCGTTGTTTTTAAGCTGCAAGTATCTATTTTAAATGGCAACTATTTATTTTAATCTGTAACTCTTTATTTTAAACTCTAAGCCTTGATTTTAGACTGCAATTCTTTATTTTGCCTGCACTGCCTTGAGACCTGTGTTTTTGGGTGCAGAAGTGATCCATTCAGATAAAAGGATATATGCAAAAATAAATCCATATATCCTGGATGTCCGTTTTCCTCTCTGTGTTGGGAATTGATTCCCACTCAGGAAATTTGATTCAATATATCGAGAAGCCCTGAGAAGCTGGTGGGGTGGAGGGGGTGTTAAAGTGGAT
Organism: Erithacus rubecula; assembly: GCF_903797595.1. Taxonomy (NCBI): domain Eukaryota; kingdom Metazoa; phylum Chordata; class Aves; order Passeriformes; family Muscicapidae; genus Erithacus; species Erithacus rubecula. The sequence continues at coordinate 33,520,914 of NC_136660.1, read as the reverse complement.
TCCAGGCTGGAATATGCCCATATCCAGATTGATTCCAGCTGACTCCAGCAAGTGGATGAGGAATGCAGTCACCTCTGGCTCTCCAATCCACAGAATTTAACACCTCTGCCCCTCCAATGGCCCATCAGAGGTTCCCAGGACAGCCAGTTCCCAGAGTTTGGTGTCTCTCCCATCAGGCAAGATGGATCCAGGCCCTTTTCCTTCTGTGCCCTGGACCAGCACCAACTAAAATTACACCAGTGTTGGCAGATGTATGTCTAATCTGTTCTTCAAAATTGCCAGTGAGTTTCACAATCTCCCCTGGTAATTTGCTCCAGTGCCTAATTATCCTTTCAGATAGAAAAACTCCCTTCCTGCGAGCTAAAACCTGTTACTTCATGTCCAGCACTCTTTGGACATGAAAAAAAAAGTGCTTGGCACCTTATTTAAAATATTTACATAGATTTGCTTTCATGTGCATGGCCATAAATATATTTAAAATTGAAATGTTATTGAGGGTTTCTTTCCTCTTTCTTGACTAAGCAAAGTCATCACAGCTTTTCTCAAATATTTATAATTTCCCATTATTTTCCTCTGCACTTTTCCCCAGCATATCTTATTTTTAAAGGCTAATGCCAGGAAACAGCCACTTTTTTTTTGGTTAAGGTTCTAATGATGCTCTGCAGAGATCCCAAAAAGTTCTCTGCCTTTTTTTTGTAACATCATTTCCACTGCTGTATTTGTGTGGATTGGATTTTTCTTCCTATACATAGTGCCTCACACTCATCTTTATTAAATGTCACCATTAGGATGCTGCTCCAAAATAATTTGGAATTTTAATACTTGTGATCTTTCCCACTTTGGTGTCATCCAAAGTCTGCTCTCTCTTCTGTCATCCAAGTTGTTAATGAAATATTGAATAGCATTGGATCCAGGACAGATCCAGCTGGGACCTTGTGTGGAATGTTCTCCAGCACTGACAAAGAAAGGAATTTCTGGGTTTCATTTAGAGCCCTGGGTGATCTAATCCATTGGATTAGACAGCAGCTACAAGAAACAATGAAAAAACAAAACAAAACAAAAAAATCCTCAGACTGTTTTATATAAGTTCTCATTTTTGGAGTAATACATGGAATACTTTTCCATTTCACATCATCTCAACATATCTGTGCTATATTTTATATCCTTGGTTTTCTTTTTGAAGGAACAAAATCCAAACTGCCTTCTATAAATAGTCCAACAAGGTTTTGAAATTCAACACAGAATTAGGGAAACAGAAACAGAATAGTTAAATGCAATTTTTTGGGGTGGTATTTGGCAGATTTATAATTTTTTTTTCCCAGTAACAGCCTAAAAATCATCAACACATCTTTCCTGTGACAGCTCTGCTTTTGCAATGGAGAGAAGGTAAAATCAACACAGAAAAAAGGCAAGAATTCAAATTTTTGTATGAAACTCCACTGTTTTCTAGGCTAAACAAGGGATTTTTAATGATGAAGTTTTCTAAACTCACAAATTTCTACTTTCCCTAATGCTGGGTGCATTGGTTAGGAGAAGCTGCTTGGATTTGGTTGAAACATCCTTATCCCAACTATGGAAATTGCCTGTGAAGAAACAGGACCCCCCCTGGCCCAGGCCAACCTGAATAAATGTGCATTAAATCAGAGAAATGACAAGGTATCATTAGGCTTTGAGAAGCACTTTAAAGGCTGTGGAGGTTAAAGAATAATTTCAGCCTTGATGGCTTTTTTATATATTTCATTTCCCTCTCCCTTCAATCCATGCAAGACACACTCTGGAGTGATTTATCAGCCAAGTTTAACAGGTTTAATGGATCCAAGGTGTTCAATCTTCCCTGGTTACCTGTTCTCTCATCTGCCACAGGTCAAAGAGCCTCACCTGGTTGTTTCTGCACCTTGGTTCTCACCACCAGCAGGTAGGCACGTGGAATAAGGTCTGATTGAACCACAGAATCCCAGAATTATTTAGGGTGGAAAAGCCCTCCCAGCCCATTAAATCCAACCTGCAACTGATTCCTGCCTTATCCCAGCCCAGAGCACTGATTGCCACCTCCAGGAATTCCTTGGACACCTCCAGGGATGGGCACTCCAAACCTCTCTGGGTTGTCTCTTTCAGTAATTAAATGATCAAAGAAAAAGAATTGGTTAAATATTTTTGCAATGAGATAGGGTGGATTAATTCTCTAACGACTCCTTTTCTCCTTAGTTTGAAGAAATGACTGATTTTCAGAATTTGGAAAATAAAAAACCTGGGAAGATCTGGAACAAGTGAATAATGGGCAGTACAACAAAGGGAGGATTAATTAGTGTGACTGATTAGATGTAATTTTGGATCAGAACCCTGTAGGACCCTGGGACATCAGAATCCATGAGGAAAACAGCCTCAGGAACATCCCTACACCCCTGCAGCCTGCCAGGGGTTGTGACCTCCTGTGCTCTCTGCAGCCCAGGTAACTCCATGCCTTGACATTTTGCCCTTTTTCTATAGGAAAACTGATTTTTGGGGACTTTATTATCTTTCCATTTAATTTGAAATTAATCAGCTCTATCTGAGGATATTTTCTATCACTGGTTCCATGAAATCTTTAGGGTAAATTTGTATTTGTGACACTTTGGTTGTGTCACCACCTGTTTAGTAAGGACCTCTTTCAATAAGACATTTTTAGCAGGAATATTTCCTTTGGAGCCGGGAATGTAAATGTTCCCACAAAAATTGCTCCCATTAATGACTCTACCAGATTAAATTGTTGAATCTTTACCTAAATCTGACCCCAGTGTCTGCATCAAGGCCCTTACTTACTCCAGTGTTTAGAGAATTGGAAAATCATAGAATCCCAGAGTGGTTTGGGTTGGAAGGGACCTTAAATCCCACCCAGTGTCACCCCTGCCATGGCAGGGACACTTCACTGTCCCAGTGCTCCAACCCCAATGTCCAACCTGACCCTGGCACTGCCAGGGATGGAGAACTCCAACCTCTCTGGCCAACCATGAGCTCCTTCTTCCTTAATTCTTCTGCTTTACACCAGCTCCAACAGAATTTTTTTTCTCTTCTCTATTGCTTTTCCATCTCTTTATCCATGTTCTCCTTCCTCACTTCCTTCTCCCTGTTTCTTGACCTTCCATGTGATTGTGATCTCCCCTGATCTCCTCTCTGCTGCTGTAAAACTCTTCAGAGCTGCAGCAGCCTGTGGTCCAGAAGACAAGTCCTTTTTGGGATTTTCATGGAGAAAAGGTCTTTTCATATTGTCCCACTCCACAGTGTGCCTGTATTTGATTTGCAGATTAAATCAGGATAGGAGAAATAAAACAGATTATTAAAAAAAATAACATATTCAGCCTCTTCTGGCAGATCAGTTGTTCAAGTTCCATATGTGCCAAAGTGATTCTCTGCTCTATTTTTTTATTAAATTGTAGGAGTAGGATCCTAAAGCTGTCAATATTGACTCAGGAACTGTAGTTGAAATTCAAAATTTTACAAATGGCTTTTTTTTTTCTTTTCTTTTGGTGATCCAAGCTCATTTATTTACCTTCCCAGCTAGAAAAGACTCATCTAGGTAAGCAGCCAAGAACAGGAGGGTACAAATGGAGAACTGGAACCAGAGTTTGGCTGAGGTCGTATTGACTTTGGCAAAAACAAGAGATGAAAAATTATACCTCAGATAAAAATAAATTATAATCTGCAAGCATTTGAATTAGAGGAGTTCTCCATGTAAACTTAATAAATGAATGCTAATTCAGTTACCAATTTGTAGCTATGAAACATAACTGGTGATGTTATTCCTTGGAACTTGTTTTGGAAAAGATTGCATAACCCATGAAGCAATTCTTCACAAAGTGCATAAAAGTGTCATTTTATGTATAATTTATGCACCCAATGTTAGTTATGGCCTTTTTAATAGTACTTAATGCTGCTGTATGACATCATTCTTTCATTTACCAATGCAAAAAATAAAAATAGTGATCCAAGCCCATTTTGAAGATGAAAATAAATGGGCATCAGCTTGGATTTTTTTCAGTTTAAGTTGTGCAAGTCAATAATTATCACTGGTGTGGAAAGGATTTTTACAAGGACCCATTGTCACACAAAGTCTGTGTATTTGTTATTTAGTTAGTTAGCTTAATTACAATTTACTCACTGAGTATGTGTTAACTAATACACTGTTAATGTGCCTTGAGCAATTAATTTTGCCAGCAGCCCTGAACTGGCTCTCTGTGCTTGCCCCTTTATTAGTGGCAATTATTAAATCCAATTTTCCTTGTCCTTACTCCATTTGCTCCATCCTGACAGGAGGGTTGGGACTCTGGGGAGGAGCAGGGTAGAGGGGTCAGGGTGGCCACAGGAAATCTCAGGGATCTCTTCCCTTCCTGCAAGGAGGAGGAATTGAGCCCATGTCCAACATCCAGCTGTAAAAATCCTGATTTGGAAGGAATTGAACTTTTTTTAAAAGGAGTTTGGACCAGGGGCATTGCATACCTCCAAAATATGGAAGGTTTTAACTTCCTTCAGATGCTCAGATTTCCTGAGGTTCATTATAGGATGTTTTAGGTTGGAAGGGACTTCAGGGTGATCCAGCTCCAGCCTCCAGCCATGGGACATTTCCCACTGGACCAGGTTGGTCCAAGCCCTGTCCAACCTGGCCTTGGACACTGGGAATGTGAACAGAGAGAGTTACTCAGTTTGAAACCTTGTGCCCGTTGTAAATCAATTTATCTACTGATTAAAATATTGCTCAGAAAGTGCCTTTTGCTGTGAACTCCCCTTGGATGGCCAAGGAGCAAAAGGATTTTTATTAAAATCCTATTTTCTCCCTGAACAACCTCCTCCCTGGCTGTCTTGTTTCGAGGGCAGCAGTGCTGCCCTGTGCTTTGCAGATCACATTCCCTAATTTGTTGTTCTGGCTCGTGCTCCCAGCCCAAAATGCAGTTTTTATTCCTCCCAGGGAGCTGGCCCAGCACTGCAATTACCTCCTGCCTGCTTGGCCAGCTGCAGGATCTGCTCTTGGCACAGCCACCAAAACCTGGGCTCCAGCTGAATGGCTGCAAACTGCCCATTTTGCCACTTTCTAACACTCTTTCTAACTTTTTCTTTCCAAATATTTCAAGCATTGCCGCATCCCAGGGCAGGATTTATTTTTTTTTAATTTTTTTTTTTTTTTGGTATACCAAAAAGATGAAGAATTAACCCATTTAATTACTGATCTTGATCTGTCATTTTCTCTATCAGGAAAAATTCTGTGGTCCCTTAGAGGAGGAACAATCATATTTTTTAACAGCAAATATTTTATTTTAAGTTATTGGAAAGCCAAATTATTGGAAACCAAAGTGATTCCAGGGCCCCTCAATATCCAGCAGGGCCAACACAACAAAGTTTAAAGAACATGACAGACTCAAATATCAAAAATTCTTAAATTATGAGTTGAATTGTGAAATGTGGGTTCTGTCAGCAGGGAAAGCACTGGCTGATGGGCACAAATGAGGTATGGGAGTGGTTGGAAACATTTCCCAGGATTTTCTGTTGCTTTTCTAAGAAAACTCCTGTCTCAAAAGGAGATCTTGAAACAGAGAGAAGTGAAACCAACAGGAGTTTTCCTTTGGATTTAACCAGGTGGGAAGACTCTCCTCACATTTTCTAATTGTCCCCTCTGTGAGCAAAACTTTTGTGTGTGTGATCCCAAAATCCATCACCATGAGCAGGCTGAACAGAGCCAGGGATTTGGGATATTTTTGGAATAATGAAAGGAGATGCACCTTGTTCCATCTCCTCTTTAAATTCAGCCTCCTTGCTGCAGCTTTGCATATGAAAAACCATCCAACCAGCAGCTCTTGGGGCAGCAGAAATGCAGAAATACAGAGTTCTTCATGAAAACCTTTGAAGGAACAGGAAAGTCTGTTTTGTTTCTCACACAAATTATTTTGGATGACACCCAAGAGTAAACAATGTTGTTGTGTTGATAACTGTTCTTTCCACAGATTAAATTTCTCAGCCAAAAGAAAGGGGAGTTCTAAAAGATTTTTCTGATTTGGAACACGTAATTTTCCATGTGTGTACTTCACATTCATCAAATCTGCATTATTAAGACAAGATTTGACTTCAATGAAAGCCAAGAGTATTCAAAATGTTACAATTTCTAGTTATGAAATCTAATTTAAAAATTGCCACACTTTTATACTTTGATCACAAGTTAATTTAATATTATTAATGACAAAGAAACTCCAGAACACTTCTGGATAAGAAAGTAAAAATTGTGCTTTCTGTTGTTTTTTCCTGGAGATGCTGCTCTCAGATGGGGAAAGGTACAGCACTAACAACATATTTGCAATTACCTGCAAGACTTAACCAAGGAAGTAGTCAGTTTATAGTTACCTTCAATATGTAAACTACAAATTATTAGTGCATGAAAATGGCATCGAAGTTCTGTTGCTGGGGTCTAGTAATTTTGGATATTTTCCATGCTATTACTGCCTGCTCCATATACCTTTACTGGTTCTTTTTGAAATTAAGTTAATGGCACTCTACAGAAATGGACTGCCTACTGAGAGTGAAAGCTTGCTTGCAAGGATGGACTAACTTCCTACTGGGAAGCACTGATTTGGCACAAACAAAGAAATGCTTTAGCATTAATTTACTCTGGTATCAAAATATTTAGAATAAATTATTTAAAATATTTAAGGACCGAACGGTCAATATTTGCTTTTAATAAATAGACCTCGTGTACAAATATTTGATGCTGAAATTTCCTCTGGTATCTCCCAGCTATATTCTGGAGATAATGCATCCTCCACTTGCCAGGAGTGGGTTTTTTTTCCCCCTCCAGGCAACCAGGGACACATTCTTGAATTGGGGCTTACACTTGTGTGCACCCACATTTGCTCACCTGTTCTCCTGTGCATTGAGCTCTGTTCACATTAGCACAGGCAATATCACTGCAGGATTTCCTCTGCTTCCACCACAGAAAGGTGAGGGGAAGCTGATTGCAGATGGTTCCTTGTCACTGCCTTCCCAGGTGAAAGCTTTTTTGAAAAAAAAAATAATTATTTGACTTGTTAAATTGCCCTGATCTTTGAGCATTCTCTCTGACAGGAGGCTGCAGGAGGAAATTCTCTATTCTCTATTCTCTCCTGCAGGTGCTTTCTGTTCTGCTGCAGCCCTGAGTGCCTCTCCCTATCCACCTGTCCCAAATCCCACCAGTGGGTCACTCCCTTCAGGGTGGGAGTTTTCTCCTCACCTGTGAGTGTGTCTCACCTTCCTCTCTGTGCCCAGGACTGGGATCAGGATGGCAGCAAAGCCCAGGCCTGGCCCCTGAGCAGCTGGGAGAGAGTGAGTGAGGGTCCCTGCTCCTGCAATACATCCCAGTATCACCCCAACACTCTGATTTTATAGTTCTAGTTCATGTCTGGAAATAGGAAACTGTGCAGAGAGTGACTGTTTCACTGATGAGCAACTTCTCAAACCAATCTTGTAGATTTTTTTTTAGTATTTATGGAGTTTTAAAAATTTCCTTTCCCTTCCCCTCCCCTTTCCTTTCTCCTTTCCTTTCTTTTCTTTTAACTTTTTCTATCCTTTCCTTTCCCTTTCCTTTCCTCTTTCCCTTTCCTTTCTTTTAACCTTTCCTTTCCTTTTCCTTCCCTTCCCCTTTCCTTTCTTTTAACCTTCCCTTCCCCTGCTCGGAAATTCACCTATCCAGGTTCAATTAAAGCTAAACCCATTAAAATCAGCAATTCCTGGCAGCTGGTGCAGGGGGCACAGGCTGAGCAGGCAGTGGCTGCTCTTCCTTTTGCCTTCCCAAGTGCAGCACATTAGGCAGGGATTGAATTTCCAGCCCATTCCCTGGAACATCACAGGCCCAGGGAAGGCAGAGCTGTTGGCAGTAAATTGCAACACAAAACACAAACTCGTTTGTCGCTGCTGCTGGAACTTCTCGGTGCTTTGAATGCTGATTTCCAGCCATCAAGTACATTTTAATTAAGCAGCAGTACCTTTTATTCCCAGTGATGTCCTAAACTTTTGTAAATCAGGGATTTACTTCATTGCAAAATCATTTCAAGTGACAAAAACCTGTCTTTTTGCTGTCACTGCAATGCAAGGATAAGAAGAAATGCAATTTTTTCTCTCAAAAATAGTTCTTTATCTTACAAAACAGGGTTTTTTTCTCAGAAAATTGTGGTTGCTGAAGGTCTTGGCCATAAAGAAAAATGTTGCCACAGCCTCTCATCATCTCCTAAGCTCATATAGGCTGCCTGCATTTCACATTAATAATATTCCCTTAATTCATTTAAGTAGTTTGGGGTTTGTAATGGTGATGGGTTTGATGCAGCCTTGACCAGTGCTGGAAATTCAGAGGGGCCTCGTGGCCAGAACATCCTGGGCCAATGGAGTGTTGCTGGATGAGGACTAAGCCCAATTTAGCCATTAATGAGCCAGAGTGGGAAGCAATTTCCAGGTGCCCATAAATCAGTCATTTGGTTTCCTCTCATAGAGGCTCCAGAGCTGCTCCGTGCCAAATTTCAGCCTTTAAGCCTCAACAACATTAATAAAAAAGGCATTTTTGTGTCTCCCCCTTTACTGAACTGAACAATTACACTCTTTTTCACCTTCCCTCTTTCTGCACAAGCAGCTGAAGATTTTATTTTTTTTTTAATGTCATTTTCCTCCCTTAATTTCTTCTAAGGATCCAGTTCCAAGCTGAGGGCTGAGTGTCATCTGAGCAGACCCAGGTACAGCAGGCTGGCAAGCAGTGGAAAATGAGGAGTCACACCCACAGTCTTTAATTAGGGAAGCCCCCTCCCTGCCTTTTATAATAATTAATAAATCCTGATCCTTTGCCCAACAGCCAGTGGGTAGGAATGGGTCACTGAACCTTGAATTTGTGATGGCAAAGAACCAAAGGGAACCCAGGCTGCTGCCTGTAAGTGCTGAGAGGTTTTGCTGGTTGGTGGAGAAATTTGACTTTTTTTTTTTTTTTGGCTTTTATTTTAATCAAAGCAGTTTGGTGACCCTCAGATTGGTTGAGCCAGTACATTCTGGAAAAGGGAATTTGTCCCCAACTCCTGTGCTTGGGATTTTGTGTCACAGGGATATTATCTGTGATGCTAAGACACTCTAAAGAATATATGGAAATTATGGTTGACCTGAAAAAAATGAAAATACTGTCATATAAATTTTAAAAAAGGGAAGGGAAGGGAAGGGAAGGGAAGGGAAGGGAAGGGAAGGGAAGGGAAGGGAAGGGAAGGGAAGGGAAGGGAAGGGAAGGGAAGGGAAGGGAAGGAAAGGAAAGGAAAGGAAAGGAAAGGAAAGGAAAGGAAAGGAAAGGAAAGGAAAGGAAAGGAAAGGAAAGGAAAGGAAAGGAAAGGAAAGGAAAGGAAAGGAAAGGAAAGGAAAGGAAAGGAAAGGAAAGGAAAGGAAAGGAAAGGAAAGGAAAGGAAAGGAAAGGAAAGGAAAAGGTTAAAGGAAAGGAGAGGAAAAGGGAAAGAAAAAAAAACATACTGGAAGCCAGCAACCACTGCAATTTCCTAAAAAGCTGCTCTAAATGAGTAAAAATGCCACATGGAGGTGAGCACAGCCCCAGGCAAGTTGGAGACAGCTCAGTCTTGCCATGGACAGGCAGGAGCTGGCCCTGCTGGACAGCAGGAACATCCCAAACCCTCCTCCTGCTGCATCCCCTCTTCCATGGGTTGAGGCTCCAGGCACTCCAGCCCATCACTCCATAAATTCAGTGAGTCTGGGATTCTTCCTCACATTGTGCTGCTCATTAGTAAATCTGAATACAAATTGCTTTGAGCCTAAATAACTCTTGTGCTGTCCACGTCGCCTCCCCAAGCCGCTGCATTAGGAAAAGTGAATTTTATATGACTAAATATAATCAGAAACACAACATGAGGCCTGTCAAGTTGACATGGTATGATGGGTACCTTAACACTTCCCAGCAGGTGATGTTGTTTGCACACTGCTTAAACTTGTTCTTCAATGACTTCTTGCATGATAACCAGAATATTAACCATACAGTGAAGGTGGCACCGGGCTCCTGACACCTACAAATGCATTTTATCAAGGGGAACACTTCCAAAGGAAGGGCTGCAGCTTGTTTTTGGAGTTGCTTCTTCTGCTTTTCCCCCTCTTTGTTTTTTGTGCTACACCAAGATCAAGCCCCTGTTGCTCTTTCTGTGCCAATGGAATGGAAAAACAACTTTAAAAGTCAATAAAAGAGTTTACAGATAAAACCCAGGTCTGAATGAGTGTAACCACCAGTGGTGATAAAAGAGCAGAAAAAGGTGTTGAAAAACTCAAGTTACACAGGTGTGAGAACTGTGTTTAGATAATTTGTTAATTATCAATTATTTCCAGCCAATCTCAGCAGCCCTTCCTTGTCCTCTCAGCACTCTCACCAGTGGCACAGCACAACGTCTTTTAGCAAAAATCATGAAGTTAAAATTCAGGTAGGAAGGTTTCCTTCACTGTATTAAAAATTACTTTTTAAACATCATGTATATATATTTTTCTGTGATTTATCCCCCTTTTTTTTGGCTGTGGTTGATCTTGTAAAATCTGTGATTTTCTGTATTTTTATTCCATTACTGCAGTTTTGGTTCTACTTAGCCAGAGATTGGGTTTGATGATCTTGGAGGTCTTTTCCAAACTTAATGATTCTGTGATTCTCTTGCCCTGTTTGTGAATTATGGGGATTTCAGGCTAATTTGTAAATTCCTGTGAGTGATTCAGCACTTCCTGAACTATTTAATCTACTTTCTTACACAGGTGTTTCAGTCCTTATCAATATTTACTGCATAAACCTAAATGGTTATGGTTTGCTTGCTTTTCTCAACCCAAAATTTCCAAACCTGCTGTTTTGAGGGGTTTGGATTCTGCAGGAAGTAGAAGAATTTTCCTTGAGGGTGGGGAATCCATCCAGGGCCATTCCTGAGCTGATTCACTTCAACCTGTGCTCCAGCTTCTTGCTCCATCCCTCTGCCCTTGAAAGAGAAGACAAGATCATTTCCTGCACCAAATCCCAAAGATTTTGATCCCCTGTCAAAGTTCCCAGAGGCAGAGGAGTGGTCTGGGATGAGCAGCTGAACCTGGATCCAGTTCAAACACACCCAGGGGGAACTTTGGATGTCAAACTGCATTCCCAGCCTTCAGCCAGCCCTGCTTTTCCCCATTAAAATCCAGCTTTAAACTAAAGCCATGCCATGTATTTTAATTGAGCCTCTGGTCTCCAGCTCCCAATACTTATAATCAGATTCCAGTTTTCCAGCTAAAGCTGTTTATTGATGTCCTACTTTTTTTTCACCATGGTAGCATGTCAATAAATTGGAGAATAGTTCTGTAGGTTAGATTTCCCCAAGCTTTCTGGGGAAATCCTCTGACAATTTGCTGTATAAAGTCAGTTAATTGCTTTATATAGCAGAGCAATAGCAAGTATTTAGACGTATCAGATGACAGACATCCCCAAAATATGGGAAAGACATATTTGTCAATAAAATGAAGGCTGGAAAAGAGAAATATTTTATTATGTGAAAGTTCTGGGTTTAAGCTGAGTTTCTCTTGATTGTCCCAATAACTGACATGCCTTAACCAGCTGTCTGAAAGAAACACTTGCTGCTTATTTTTCTGAACCTTCTCAGGACCTCCTGGTAACCAACCAGAAAGGAAATCTCCAGGTGCCAAAGAAAATTTAATACAAAAAAAAAAAAAGAGAAAAGTTCAAATTATATTTTCTTTCAAGCCGGATAGGGCCATAATAGAAAAAGATCATCAAAAACAATGAAAAGAAATAATTGTTAATTTCTACAGTACCTTGAAACAGAAGCCCCTGAGAATAAATAGAATAAGAATACTATTAAAATTTCCTCTTTTATTATATCTTCTCTGCCAGAGTAATTGTTGCTGTGTCCAATATATGCAGAGGACAATTTACTAGCTGTTTTCTATTAGTTTTTAGCATTAACATATACAGAAATAAAATGAATAGCTAGCTTTCCTTTGGTTAATTAAATGACTGACAAGTCACAGATGTTGCTGCACCGACTCTTCCATATGATTAAAAAAAAATCCACCCTGGCAAACAAAAGAACAGCAGCCCAGCAGTGTAAATGGTCTCTTTATTAAGTGAATATTGATGCTACATTATGATTTTTTTATGAATGTGAATAAGGTAGAAGACTTGTTCCTTCTCCAAGTTTTATATTAAGATTTGAAAAGAAAACCTGTTTCCTACATAATTCCCACCAAGGAGTTCAGGAGATGGTTTACTGAAGAAGTGACCTAATTTACAGGAGGTTCTGCTTCCACAACATCTCTCACCAAAGTGTATTTTTATTAGCAAGATACATATCTTTATTTTTTTTTTCTCCAGCATAATTTTAATGGAATCTCGGTAGCTAAAAGCTGGTATTGAAAATAAATATTCCATTTCTATTCAGGACTTTGTTTCACTATGAAAACTTGACGAGATTTTATAGAAATATTCATAGGATAAGTATATTAAACTGCAGCTCCCTCCCTTCCCTCCCTGTCCCTGCTTTCTCTTTATTAATCATAGAACTCCTTTCAGATTTGAACAGAATTTCTCTCATCTGTGGTGCTGTCCCATGTTCCTAAGACCTGGAGCTGTTAATTTAATATCCAAATCACTGGAAATTAAAAATGGGGAGTTCTGGATTTTCTGTACTGTCCAGTGCCTCCAATGTGCTTTTCTGGTTCAGCACTTTTGGCTTTAACAGGTTTTAATTTCTGATTTATTTTGCACAGCCTGATGGTTTGGGTGATTTTTTTTTTTTTTTTTTTTTGCTTAGTTCCTTCATCAAAATAAGTATGAGGAGAGTCGGGACCAGAGGAATTACATTTATTATGAATTAAAAACATTTGGGGGAAGCAGAGACGGTATAAAAACGCTTCCAAAAATGTAAGTAAACATATTATCACGTACATTTATTTATTATTTATTTATTAATTATGTAAAACAGATTATGTTGAGCAAATTGTGATAGCCCAGTGCCACAGCATCCTTGTGGAATTCCCACCTCCCCCTGGATGAGTGATGATGCCACAGGGGACAAAAGCCAGGAGCCCCAGAAAAGGGTCACCAGCACTGCATGCAAGTTTGGGACAGGAAGTGAAGTAGAATAATTTAGCTAATTAAGCCAGGAAAGAATTTAAAAGGACAGAACGTAATTACTGATGATGGATTTAAGCCAGAACGTTGAGACTGGAAACAATATGCTTGTGTAAAGTGCCATATTTAATTAACAGGGGCAGCTTAGGTATAATATTTACATATTTGTAAAACACTCCAGGAGCACAGAGCCTCTTTTCCATCAAGTGAGACCTCTGGTGCAGTATTGAATTACAAGAAAAATTGAATTTACAAGAAAATCTCCCCACTTACCAAGTTAAGCATTTTGCAGAGCTTGGACGTCATTTGAGATTCTGAATTTTGCTACTGAGCAGGCCTTGCTCTCATAACCTGAGGAGCCTGAGCCAGGGCATTGCTTCCAGCTGAGCTTCCAGGCAGCTTCCTTAATAACAGGAGAAAATGGATACAAATAATATTTGTCTCTTTTTGCAACACTTCTCAAAGAAAGTTTTCATGTTTTCTCTTCCAGGCCACAGCTCCCCCCAGCTACAGCCAGAAGGGCTGAGCCTAAAGTGACAGGAATTTCACCCTGGAATATCAATAATTTGGCCAAAACCATCATATTACCCTGTAAATTCATGTGAAGATTTGGCCTTGTGGATTTGGTGAGTCTAAAACAACAGGAATTTCACCCTGGAATATCAATAATTTGGCCAAATCCATCATATTACCCTGTAAATTCATGTGAAGGTTTGGCCTTGTGGATTTGGAGAGCTTGAAGTGACAGGAATTTCACCTGGAATATTAATAATTTGGAGCATCCCTACCTGACCAAACCCATAATATTACTCTGTAAATTCATGTGAGGATTTGGCCTCGTGGATTTGGTGAGTCTAAAACAACAGGAATTTCACCCTGGAATATCAATAATTTGGCCAAAACCATCATATTACCCTGTAAATTCATGTGAAGGTTTGGCCTTGTGGATTTGGAGAGCTTGAAGTGACAGGAATTTCACCCGGAATATTAATAATTTGGAGCATCCCTACCTGACCAAACCCATCATATTGCCCCATTAATTCATGTGAGGATTTGGCCTCGTGGATTTGGTGAGTCTAAAACAACAGGAATTTCACCCTTGAATATCAATAATTTGGAGCATCCCTACCTGACCAAACCCATCATATTGCCCCATTAATTCATGTGAAGATTTGGCCTTGTGGATTTGGTGAACCTAAAGCAACAGGAATTTCACTCAGGAATATTAATAATTGGAGCATCCCTCCCTGACCAAACCCATCATATTGCCCCATTAATTCATGTGAAGGTTTGGCCTTGTGGATTTGGTGAACCTAAAGCAACAGGAATTTCACTCAGGAATATTAATAATTGGAGCATCCCTCCCTGACCAAACCCATCATATTGCCCCATTAATTCATGTGAAGGTTTGGCCTCATGCATTTGGTGAACTCTGACAATGCCAAACCCCAACTGAGAGTTTGGGTTTCTTTCAGTTGAGCAGATTCCCGTGAAAATTCCCTCATCCCTTTCCACACAGGATGGTGCAGGAAATCCTGCAGCCCCTCCTGAGTGACTGCATTAATTACCAGGGTGATGAACGTGCCCAGCTCTGTAAATAACTGTGCTGAGCTCAGCCCCAGGAAGGTGCAGCTCTGTTTCAGTGGATGGCGTGTCGTATTTCACAGAGTAAAACTTGTGAGGGAAGAGGAGTGATATTTATGGAGTGCAAAGCACTGTGGGATTTTGTGGGAAACCACATATATTCAGCTTGTCAGAAAACATCTTAATATTTACTCTTACAATCCCTAGGCTACTGCTTTCTAAACCTAAAGCTTTCATTAGGCCATTTAGCAGATATAAAACATTTGGGAGTCTGGTGGAAGAGTCACTTTTGGGAGTGGCATTTCTCACAGCAAAACGGTGACACCTTTGCATAACCTCATCCTGTGCCAGCTCCTGCAAGGGAGCTGCTTTATCCCACCCAGTTCATTCCTACTTCCACATTTCTCTTCCCAGCCTTTGATTGTTCCACCCCACCCCTCAATTCTGCTTTTTTTTTCCACCCAGAAGGATTTTTGGGGATGTGCCTCCCCATTGCAGAGTGCTGGCACTTGGTGATTCCAATGGGATGGCTCCTTGAATTTCATGGAATTACCACTGGAGAAGGTGGTGGTGCTGCCCACATTCCTCCTTTCCCTATTTGCTGCCCCACAGATATTTTTCCCTCAGCAGCTTCCTCTATGGCTCACAACCACAGGGAAGAAAAAAAAAAACAAAAAAACAAAACAACCCTTTTATTCCTTCCTGTCAGTTCAGGGCTGCGACAATTTTATGATGAGAAGTTTTATAAATTGAAAATAAAGAAGTATTCCTTAAAACCTAAATAAGGATGATATTTGTTTTGGTCAAAATAAATATTTTTCACTCCCGTTGCATGCACAATATGTTCCATTAAGAAAGGTTAATTCTATATTAAATATAATCAAAAACACAACATGGGGCCTGTCATGCTGACATGGTGCAATAGGTACTTTAATACTGCTCAGCAGGAACCCTTGTTATATTTTTTATATGTTAGTAGATGTCTACTTAGAATTGATCAAACCTTTCCTTCTGAAACATATATGCCAACACCTCCACAACACACTATAAACCAGACTCTCAGAAAACAATAATGATGCTTATCAGTCACTCTCCTTGAGTTTGCTTGTGAAAAACCTCCAGCCAGTGTGCTATTGGAGCTCTTAAAACATAGATCTTTTTGCTGCACTGATAATTCACTCACAGCTTGAGATTGATGACTATGTGAAGTCCATAAAAGATGTTACCACTATATTTTCTTCTTATGATTTATTTTATCATGTTGTCAAGGTTTGCAGAAAACAAGAAACAAATCAATGAATGTCATGCTTAAATATTAAAGAAGGCTGTAATACACAATTTTATTCAGATGCCTTATTCAATCTTGCAGCTCTGAAAAGGGTAGCAACAGCAAAGCTTTTATTTGAATTACTTTTGGAAAAATTAATTTAGTGGGAATGTTGAATTGTGAATGGCAAAAGGGTTGCTAACCTTATTTGTTTAAAGAGGAATGGGGAGTAACTTGTGGTTTTTTTTTGACCAAAGGTTTTGAGAACCTGGGGAAATTCCCCAGCTTTTCAACTCCAGAAACTTTGGAATGGAATTGTTAATGAGATCATGCTTCCTAAATTAATGAAATGCTGCCTGAGTGAAGGGGGGACGTGGAGGAGGTTTTGAGCTGGGTCTTGGTCCCAGCAATCCCTGAGTGCTGCAAAGCTGTTTGAAAAAAAAGGTTTTTTCTGCTTCATTCCTACAAAACTGAGATCACAACACACACCTTGGGCCAGGGGAGGGCAGGGACAGAGAGGGAAAGAGGCTGAGGCTGCTCTGAGCTGCCTCCCCTTCCTGATGCCCTTCCTGGGCTGCATTATGGCTTGCACAGAAAGCAACAATTAAGCCCAGCTTTTTTTTTTTTTTCATTTTTTCCTTTTTTTTTTTCTTTTTCTTTTTTCTTTTTTTTTTTTTTTTTTTTTGTTAATTTGCTTCATATATATATATAATATATATATTATATATATATTTAATTTACTATTAATTCTTAGAAATAGAAGAAACTCCATTAGAATATTTTGGTTTTTGTTTTAATCTCTTTTGAACATAGTGAGTTTAAAACACCTAAGCAATCTGTTAATTCAAAACCATGAAAATCTCCCTTTTTTGAGATTTCTATTCTATTTCCCAATTCTAGGAAGAGCTTTGGTGCCAATTTATTCTCTCTAAGGCTGAATTCTCCTACAGGAGCAGACAGGACAGATCTGAATGGGCAGCACTTCCTGCCATGAGGCAGCAAAGTTGCATTTTTATGTCCCTCTTGCACCATTTTATTGCATTCTGGTTCTGTAACTGCACCAAAGATGGGAGTTAAAAAGGAGAAAAAAAAAAAAAAGCAGAGATGCTTTTCAGCCCTACACCTCCAGGGACCAAGGGAATTGTGCAGAGCCCCATCCCTCACCTTCCAAAGGTGTGGAAAACAAGGAATCCTTGCAGGGCAGTTCCCCAGCACCTGGCAGGGCTGTCACTTTGGTTTGTTATGAAATCTGAATTCATAAAATCCATCCTTTAACAAGAATAATTGTGTTTGCTGCTGTTGCTGACTGCTGGGTTCACATTTCTCCCAGCTGGGGGTGTTTTCCCAGAGAAGCTGCCCCATCCCTGGAAGTGCTCAAGGTCCTCAGTGTGACACTGAGATGGTCTCTGAGTGACAGCAAAAGCTGCTTTTGGCTGATTTTAGCCAGGGGACACCTCACCTGTGGCAAACCAGAAATTGCAGCATCCCTGCTCCAATCCTGAGCACCAAGGGAGGATTCAGGGGGCTGGAGCTCACCCTGGGCAGAGTTTCAGTGTGCTCAGGGCTGGGACTGGCAATGCTCTCAGGAGAGGAAATGTTTATGAATAAAAAGGTTTTAAAATACTCCTGGGGGATTCAGGGTGGGTGATCACCCTCCTTCACCAAGCAATCCTTGGGTTATTTCTGAAGCCTGGACAGCAATGACAGCTCTGTAACCTTCTCATGGATCATTTTCAGACCAGCCAGTGCAGAGGCAGCTGGAGAACACAAACCCTGCAGAACCTTGGCTGTCCCACCCTGACCTCCTCCCCAGCTCTGCTGCTCTTTGCAGGATGAATCCACTCAGTGACCCTTGTACTGCTGCCTGAGGCCGTTTTTAATCAAGTTTTATTTGTCCATGATGTGTTTTTCACACTTGGAGATAATAGAATCACAGAATCCCAGCATTGCTAAGGTTGGAGGAGTCCTGAAGGATCCTCGTGTTCCCCAGCAGGGCCCAGCTCTAACCCATGGCCCCAGGTGCCACATCCACACATTTTGGAACTTATTTCTGCAACAGAGATCTGCAGAATATGTATAAAAATGCGCAGCTGAAGATCACACAGGCTGCTGCCCTCCCCTGCAAATCCCATTCACAAACCCCATGGATCACAGCCAGGTTTTGGTTAAACTCTTCCCTTTGCTCTGTGTCAAATCTCAGCTCTAAAGAACACTTAAAATATTTTAAGGAACATTTCTCTCTGCTTCTCTGCACAACCTTTTAGTGCACACACCTTGTTTTTCCCTCCAGAGGTGGAATTGATATTGAGTGAGCAGATTAGGCAAGATCTTTTTTGTCCACCCCAAACAGATTGGGCAGTGAGAGAGATGAGTTATTTATTAGTTAATTAAAGTTGATCCTTTAATTCAGTTTAAGACTCTAAGTACAAATGAAAGGATATTTTATTTGCAACTTTGAAAATGCATCTGAGTGCATTTATGACAGAGTATTAAAAGTAAAGTGTGTTCAATTATGTGCTTTTCGAGTGTATTATTTAAAATTAATCTGAGAACAATTTATGGAGGGAAAACATTGTAACAAAGGATACATTTTTAGCAGCTCATTCCCTGCACACTTTGCTGTTTTTATAACAGAGGCATGGAGAGAAAACTGAGAGTTGATCAGTTTGGACTCTCCAGCTTTTCCCCCTTTGCCTGCCCAGCAGAGTGTAAAATCACAGCCAGGATCATCCAAGACACCAAATTCTGTCCCCAAGGGAGGCACCAGGACACCCTGTGCTGAAATCCTCCCTTTCCTCAGGAAACCCAGGATGGTTTGGGTTGGAAGGACCTTAAATCCCATCCCCTGTCCCAGGTGTCCAGCCTGCCCTGGGACCACCAGAGCTTTGAGGAATCAGTTCAGTGCCTCAGTCAGACCATTCATAGACCTGAGTGCAATGGAAAATTATTTATCCTTTTTTTTTGCCCCCCCATTTATTTGTTTTGGCAACAGCTCTGGAGACAATTTACCCAAGTGCAGATGGCAAACACAAGCCCCATGGCCTGAAATCCCCTGCCAGCCTTTTCCTGGGGGTGGGGTTGGTGGGATGGCCCCAGCTCTGTGCTGAGTCCCCCCCTTTGAGAATTCAGCTTCTGCTGCTTCCCCCTTTGCCAAGATCTGACTGCAAGTGATGATTTTTCCCAGACCTGAGTAGCTGCTTCAGCTTTTTTTTTGTTTGTTTTTGTTTTCTTTGACATGTGTTTTTTAATTGTAGTGCATCTCAGCTATTCAGATAAGGCTGGATTGAAAAAAAAAAAAAAAAAAAGTTATTTTGCATTTTTCAAAAGATTTTCGAGACAATATTTTTGATTTTTATTTGCACTGGGAAAGCTGATTTGCACAACAGCAACCCACAGGCTGTACTCATAAAAATAAAATCAACCCAAATATATTGTTGTTAGTAGAATTTAATTCTGGGCTATGGTTTTGTGGGTTGAGCTGTGTTATCACTGAAGAAAGAGATTTTCTTTTAACATTTCCCTCCTTAAAACTTCAAATAATATGAACTCTAGATGGCTTTTAATTATCACTCACACATTTGGAGACCCCTTGAAGATGCAGTTAACAAAAAGAGAGGAAGATCCCTGGAAAAGTTGCCATTTGTGTTGGAAATTGTTGCTTGAACTTTCCAGGAGGTCACCTGCATTCCCCAGCCCCTCTGGAAAATCCGGGCAAGCTTCCTCACACTGTTTCTGTAGGAAATGTTGTGCTAAAGATCAAGCAGCACAGTGCTGGAACTTGCTAAAAAATGCCTTGGGCTGCAGCTGTTTCATTGCACACACACATTTATTAAAAATTGACCTGGAATATTCCTCCTTGTGCTGCTTCCCCTTCAAAAAGCTGGACTGCAGCTTGTGCCTGGCCTCACAGTGCCTGAAAATATACCTGAAAATACAAACTGTGTGTTTTGGGATCTAAAAATATCCCATTTGATGGAGTAGCTGATGGGTTGCATCACTGCTGGGATGGGGTTTGGCCTGGGCAGTGCCAGGTGCTGAGGCAGGTGTGAACAAAATGCTCATGGGGGCAAGTTTAAGGTGAGATATTGATTGTGCTGGTGGCAAAGATAAATTCCCTTTGACATCACTGGGCTCAGGATTTCCTCCAGCATTTGGGAGGGGATGCTGTGCCCAGGTGCAGAGCCATGGGCTGGACCTGCCAGCCTTGAGGAGCTGAGAGAGAGAAACTTCCCCTCGTGCATTGAACTGTTAATCACCCACATTCTGCTATTAAAAAATCACAGAATCACTGAGGGTGGCAAAGAATTGAATCCAAACTGTGCCAATCCCCACCTTGCCCAGAGCACCCAGTGCCACTTCCAGGAGTTCCTGGGACACTCCAGGGATGGGGATCCAACCCTGCCTGGGCAGCTCCAACCCCTGAGATCCCTTTCCATGGGGAAATTATTCCCAAAATCCACCCTGACCTGCCTGCCCAGCCTGAGCTGTTCCCTCTGCTCCTGTCCCTGTTCTCTGAATCCCCCCAGTGTCCCCTCCTGGCAGGGAGCTGTGCAGAGCCAGAATTTCCCCCTGAGCCTCCTTTTCTCCAGGCTGAGCCCCTTCCCAGCTCCTCAGGGATTCTCCAGCCCCTTCCCAGCCCCATTCCCTGCCCTGGTCACCCTCCAGCCCCTCCATATCCTTATCCTGAGTGGCCAGAACCGGGCACAGGGCTGGAGGTGTCACCATGCCCAGCACACAGGAGTCAAATCAAGCCAAATCTTTTGGTGGGAGCCAATTTCTCTGGCAGCTCACAAACATCTGCCTGATCTGATCCTGTTTGTCCATGATCCCAGAGAAGATCTTCAGTTCCCACACTTGGTGCTGAATTAATGGAATTGCATCAGCACACTGAAGAATTGGAAAAGGCTCCAGCCTGGTGTGTGTGTGTCTGTGGAGATAGAATTTTTAAAAACACCCTTATTTGCACAATAAATACAAAGTTGATGTTTTGGCTTTCTTCTGGGACAATCTGTAAGAGAAAAACTAGAGCTGGGGATTAAAGAGAGTGTGCAAGTAATGTGTAAACCATGAAATTGAATTAGTTCCTCTCAGGAAGCCAAATTTTGGTGAATACTGTAGAGAAAAGGTGGGGATAAAATGCCTGAGCCAAAGCTGTACTTAATAAGCTTCAGTAATTAGTTATAAATGGCTCGTTGAACCTGGAAACACATCTCTCTTTGCCCATGTTTATGAATCCTAGCAAAAATAGAGGATAGGGTTAAATAATGACTTGGAAGAGGTTCCATCCTAAGTTTTCTACTACAATTTTTTAGGACAGAGACATATCCAATCCTACCCAGGTATCCCAATAAGTGTGGGGGAGATGTAAGGAGTTATGCAAATGTGTGTTTAAAAGGAATATTGGGGAAATAGTGAGCAGATTCACTGATCAGGTCATGTCTAACAAACTGCACAGGAAATTAGAAGCATTGTCCTATTATTGGTGGGTCCCTTTTTTTAACCCCACATCCTCTCATTTTTTGCTGCATCCAGGAACAATTTGGTGTTTGGATTGCACAGTGACTCTTCAGAATTGGGAAGGTGAAAGGTAAATGGTGCTGCAGCGTGTGATGGATTAATTGGCAAATGTTCCTGCAATTGTTTCTGGCAGCTCTACACCCACCTCACTCTTCTTGTCTCCCTGAAGTCAAAAGCAATGGAGAAAACCAACATCCCAAAACAGAGCTGCAGCTCCTGCCCCACAATTCATCTTAAAATCAAAGCTGCTCTGCTGTCAGAACAGGAACTGGAGCAACAATTTCAGACCAAAGGCAATTCCTCTCCCTGCTCCCTCCCCTCCAGAGCTCAGGAATCCCCCCCAATCCATATTGTGAACAGTTGACACCTTTGACCTGTAAGAACTTTTTTTTTTTCCAAGGAAAGTGTTTTCCTGGCCTCATATTCTGAGTCTCCTCTTTCTATTCACTTTTTCTAAATATTCATTACTTTTGAAAAATTGACCCAAACCTGAAACATTTCCAACTGGAGCCTTTCACAGGGGGAGTGGGTCAAACTGGAGTTCCTTGATCCATTGTTACTTAATTTCTGGGTCAGGTTCCAGAAAGAACCCCTCTTCCTCTTTTCCTTCAGATGGAAAACACTCAAGAATTGATTTTCTGCTGGGAAACCTGCACAAGGTGGTTGGAATTTCAGGAGAAACACAACATTTCCATTTTCCCAGGTGGTGGAGCTCCCTCTTTTGTGGCCTTGAAAGCACCAGGGTGACTCAGGGTTAACCCCTTTTTAAATTCCTTATCAACAGAACTTTGTATATTTATTAACTTCTCTTCCTGGTTGATTTTGAAGCTGATGACAAGCCTGTCCCTGTGTCCCTGTGTGAGCTGAAGGGGACAAGAGGAGGTGGTGGATGGCACACCCAGACTCTTCCTCCTGATCTCCTCCCAGGCCATCCTTGGCCAGGTTCAAGGGCTGCTCCAGTCTGGGAGTGCTAGGAGGGAAATTGTGATTGCAGCAGTGTTCAGGATTTCTCTGGGATGGTGGATCCTCTCCAGACCCTTCCTCTCTCCTGCCTGGTGTCAACTCCAAGTCCTGCACTCAGCACAGGGCTGGGTTTGGAGTGTTTATCCCTGAAAAACACCCTCTGCAGCCTTTTCTGTAGCTTGGCCATGACACTTAACCTTGCTGCCTCTGACTCCTCATCAAGGAGGGGATAATAACACTTGCTTATCTCCTCCAGAGCGGGCTTGGAGGATTAATTAATTAATATTTGTACAGTGCTTTGAACATAAGTGCTTGGTATTATCATTCTTACTTCACTGCTCCAGGCTCATTTTCTCCCTTGGCCTGATGTGCCTTCCTGCTTTTCTGAAAGCTCCTCTCCTTGTCTCAGCCCTGCTGGGCTGTGCCCTTGCCCTGCCTCACTTTGCTGCTCCTCCTGTGGCCTTTGGGGTGCACAGAACACCTGCAGAAGGACAGGAGCCAAGCCTTGCTGCCTCCCACTCCTGCTCCCTGCAGGAGGAGCACAGCCCAGCTTTTGCAGGCAGTCTGTGTGGCTGAGGTGGTGGGAATGGGCACACAAATCCTCCCTCCTCTCCATCAGTAGTGTTGTCTATGGAAGGAGCAGGCACTGGAGAGGCAGCTGGCAAGGTGTGCACATTCCAGGGCTCCTTGTCTTTCCTTTGTTTTTTTCTTAAAAATGAACAAAGAGAAAGAAAGGAAGGAAAAAAATAGAAGGTGCAGGAAGAACAGGAGGGAAAGGAAAGTTTGAAGCCTTAGTGTTTCCAAGTTTCTTGGAAGAAATCCCCACTCAGCTCCATCATGTACATAGAGAACACAGAAAACATTTGCCAAAAGCCATTTAAACTGGCAATGCTCATCGTCCCACACACCAATCCCACATGCATGGCTGTGTCCAGTTGTCCATTCCTCCTCTAGGAGATGGTTCTTGCCCCCAGAGCAGAGGCTGAGCTCTGCTGGTGGCACCAGAGCAGCAGCTCCAAGGCTGTCCCAAGGACAGGATGCTTTCCTGCATCCCTTGGCCCTGCCCCATTGGGGACCTGCCAGCCCCACACTCATCCCATACCCCAAATGTGGAAGGGGGACAGTGGCCACTCCTGTCCCCAGGCTGGACTGGCACCCATGGGACAGGCACTGCTGCCCCCTGGGAGCCCCAGCAGTCCCCAACTCCTTCATTTACAATTTCACAGAGAACAACCTTGTCCTAAAATCTGAGTGAAAAAAAAAAAACCTTCAGGATAATTTTAAGTGGCAAAGAAATTCTTGAAATTTGCTAAGACACCACTCAAAACCATCAGTGAGTGAATATCTCACCTCTTTTCCCTCTCTTCACTTGTCTGTGATAGATTGGGCAGGAACTGTCTTTTCCTACATCTGTTTCCAGAGCTGCAATTTCTCCTTTCTCCCAGTTACTGCAAGAGAAAAGCTTCTGCATTGTCTGAGTGTCTTTAATGTGCAATTCCACCAGCCTAATGGGCACCTGATGGTACAGATAGATTTGATTCCAGATTTGGATCTGCTGACATAAACCTTAATGCTTTTTATTGTGTGCCACTTTGGGAAATCCTGATTAACAGCAACAAAGAGATAATTATGCAAGATGAAGACAATGTAGTTGTTTTAAAAATAATGTATATCATACAATTAATGCTACTTTGTCCTATATCAAAGTCACACTACCTGCATTAATCATACACCCTCAGAGTTTCTAAACATTAATAGCAAGAAATAAAAAGAAGAACTCCTAATTCCAAGGAGAGTCACAAGAATGGGGGGGTTGGGATTCTTTGCAGAAGAGATGTAAGGAATGCAGGTTTTCCATCTAGTAATTACAAATGTAAAACATAGGACTATGACTTCCAGAAAAAGGGGCTGAAGCTGGTCCAGAAACCCCAATTAATAATTAATTCAATGTTGTTCTCCTGCATTAAAGCTGAATGTTTGTAATTGAAGGTGATAGTTGAAATAAGAAAGGGGGTTTTGCCTCCTTCTGACAGCAGAAGTCCTAGAATTTAAAAGCTGGTGGAGTATCAGTAGGAGTGGATGGATGATGGATGGATGATGGATGGATGATGGATGGATGATGGATGGATGGATGGATGGATGGATGGATGGATGGATGGATGGATGGATGGATGGATGGATGAATACATGGGTCAGATTTTACCAATTCTTCAGATGAAATCATTCTAAAATATGTATTTTAGAATTAATTTAGCAAAGATGTTGTCCTGGTTTTCCTGACTTAGAGCCTCATCAGGGGTGAAAAGGAACAAAGAATTTTACCTCAAATCCTGGTTTAAGGATGGTGCCCCACATTTCTGGCTTGGATGGGATGAAAGGGCCTGATTTTGTCTCCTCTACCCCACAGCATCATCTGCCACCACTGTTTGTGCCAAGCAAAGCTCTCAGACAAAATCTTGCATCTGTTTTCTGGTCTGGATCCTCCTTCAGTGTGAAGATTGGTGGGAGCTGCTGGAACTGGGCTGGACAAGGTCCTTTCCTTGCTCTCCTGCTCAGCCACCAGGGTTTGGTGCTCAGTGTGGGAAATGTGTCCCCCGTGGTCCTGGGCTCCAGCAGAGCTGGAATGAGCAAACTTTGGCCCAAAAATCCTCCCCTGGCGTGATCTGTGTGGATTCTGAACCTTGTGTGTCAACATCCCAGACCAAACACTGAACCCAACCTTGCAATTTTGGCAGTGAAATGATTCCTATACAGAGTTTAGAGCAGCAACATCACAGCATTAACCTTTTTCCCTCTTTATTGACAAAATTCACCAAAATTCTGCTGTCGTACCCCAGGTTTGAATGCAGCACACCACATTTTCCAAAAGCTCTTTTACTCCCATCTTTTTTTCTCCCAAACACTCTTCCAAATGCCAACTGCTTTGTGTCACTGGTGGCTTTGGAGCTGAGGGAATTCCAGCAAGGTTTGGGTGTGCTGCTTCCATTACCTTCTGCAGGAGGGCTGGGGCGATGCCATATGTGCGTGTGCAATTAGACATTTTGATTTCCAAAGGATTTAGTTACCATTTGCTGAAGCATTGAGTAATTACCACAGCAGAATTGCCCAATCTGTCACTATGTCAGTGAAGTGTGGTTCTGGACAGCTTTATGGGCACCTTCACCAGAGCACAGCCTCTGCTGTGTCAAACTCCTCTCCTTCCACAGGAGAAATTCCTCCAAGCCAAGGAAATTCCAAATCACTGTGGAAATTCCTGCTGTTACACACCTGCCCATGGAGGATATCTTGTCTCAGAGGGAAAGGGCTGTTTCAGGGAATATATTTCATTAAACATGGTGGGGTTTTAAGGATGTGAAGTGCTATTCTGGGAAGCAGGTTTGGGGTCAGCCACTCAGCACTTGTGGTTTTCATAATTCCCTGAATTTAGCAATGGCACTTCTGCCACAGGCAGGGGGAGATTTCAGAGTTCCCCACCACATCTGATGGGAGCAGAAGGATTTCCAAGCTGAGAATGTGTTTAGACAGAATTGTTCCAACTATTTTCTTTTTTTTTTTTTATTCGCTCAGGGAAATGTTTCTATTCAGAAACAGAAAATTAAGGTTACTTTGAGTAGAGAAAAGGCAGAGGCATCATTTACTCCCCTCCCTCCTTCTCCCCACCAAATTAAACACTCAGGAATCCTAAGAAAATTGGGTCACTAATATGGAAATTTTAAAGTATTGATAATACCAACATGACAAGTTGTCACTTTGCAGTATGTTCTTAAACACGCCTAAACCTTAATAACCAGGTTATTCTAGAATAATCAGGGTAACAGAATGGGAATGAATGGCAGTTCCTGTAATTATTCTAGAAAGAGGACCAAAGCAAACAGAAATTCTCTCTAATTTTATATATTCCCAATAGGTGCACATAGTACATCATTATCACTATAGAAACTACTTAGTAGTTTCTCCAAAAATCAGCCACGCTTCACGGTCTTGTGGGCCAATGTCTGAGCTGCACATGAGCTGAAACCCTCTAATTCAAACAGAGGTAAGCTCAGAGCAAGCTGCACTAGGCTGCAGCACACAAAACAAATTTCCTAAGCCAAACATATTAAATCCAATATATTTTTCATTGATTTAATAGCCTGAAAGTTTGGATACAACCGATGCTTTTTGGATATTAATGGGAATTAGTGTTGGGAAGGAAGAGTGAGAGCTGGAAGTGAGAGTCTGTAGGTGTTGGGGAAGGAAGGGGCTGCAGAGGGCTTTGCTCTATATGAAAGTTTGGTGTTGCAGGATGAAATGGGTAATTAAATAAGGTGAGCTACAAAATTCTTCAGTGAGTTTGGCCCCCATTTTCAGCTAAAAGTGTTATTGCTGTCCTGTTGCTTCAAAGGATAGTCAGGTGGTTGTGCTGGAGAACAAAAAAAATGGAATTTCTGCGAATAAAAAATCAGAAAGATCACGTTTCAAAACAGCAAAGAAGACATATCTGATAATGAAAAATAAAAGTGATCTCTGAAAACAAAAACTATGATATTTCCTCTAATAAGAAAAGGGAAATGTCATGTTGACAATAAAAAACTGTCATATTTGTTAATAATAATTAAAAACTTGTGCATCAAATAAAAGAATGACATATCCATAATTAAAAAAAAAATAAAATTGACCATGAGTCAATCACCTCAGTCCTCTCCTGATTCTCCCCCCTGCCTGTGACGTGGGGAGGACACGGTGGCAGCACCAGCACATCGTGGAGCTCATGCTGGGATTTTGTCCATCTGGGAGCCACGGCAGAATTTATTTACTTGTTAGTTCTGCTCTGCTTTGTGGCTGTATTCATAATTCTGGATTAATTACGGGAACACGGTGGAAGGGATTCTGCCACGGAGATGTTGTGCAATATTTGAATTCCATTTTGAGGTTATGAATAAACTCTGCAATTTAAGATCCTTTTGTAAAACCAGCTTGTTTTGCTGGAGACGTGGAGGGAGAGGGGGGTGAGGATGGGATAGAGGGAAGACTTATAAATCAAGCTTTTCCAAAGGATGCTGTTTGCTAATCTTCTGACATGGCCGCCTGTGATGTATGGGATCCCAGCTCCCAAAGTTTATCACATTAGCAAAAAAATACTGTATGCATCAAACCAGACCCTGGGGAGCTAAAAAAAAAAAAAAAAAGGAAACAAAACAATGAACATGTGTGAAGTTGGAAATTTATAGGTTTAGGCCTCTACAGCTACATATCCTGCAAAAAGAAAAAAAAAAAAAAAAAGTGTTAAGAAAACAAATTACAGTTGTGGATGTGAGGACCCTGACACCGCCGCCTGACAAATCGACCCTCCGGCCTGACCCTCGGCAATATGTTTCCACAGGTAATCCCATAACTCTGCGGCCAACTTCCCAAGATTTCCTGTCGGACAGGGAGAAGGGAAGCTGCCCATCCCTGCAGGGAGCCAGGGCTGGCTCCTGCTCCCGCTGTCCGGCGGGGGGACGGCCAGGGGACGGCGCTGCCTGATGGATGGCCAGGGCTGGCAGATTCATAATCCCAAACCCAGGGCAGCTGTGAGGAAACTAATGGCTAGCAGGGACCGCCGCGGTCCCCGAGCTAATACCTGTCTCCTCCATCACAAATTGATGGCATTAAACAAAAAAGTTGACTCTTTTCACATCCTGCCAATCTAATTTTTTCTTTTTGGTTACCCCCCGCGGCCGTCTCAGCGCCGAGTGGCAGCGAGGGCAGGGGATGCAGCCTGTGGGATGGCTCTGGCAGCATCTGTCATCCAGCCTCGCTGCCTGGCGGCGGGGGGACGTGGCTGGGCATTCATCCCCTTTGGCTGCGCTGCCCCATGCTGATAT
>NC_136660.1:33485126-33487626 GCF_903797595.1 Erithacus rubecula | reverse complement strand
AATGACATTTAAGAAAAATAATTAAACAGAACAGCCCTGGTGCAGATAATTTATCTGAGTGCTCGTGCCAGAGCCTTCAGCCATCCCCGTGGATAATTTGGAGATGGGAATTTCTGCAGCTCCTGGTTTATGGGAGTTCATTCTTTTTGTGTTTTGGGTTTTTTTTTGGGTTAAGACTTCAGCCACCAATGTAACTGCTGAAGAAAATCAAACCAGCAGCCAGGGCATTGTTCAGGTGCTCAGCTCAGCAGGCTGATGGACAGGATTTCAAGAATCTCCAGGGCTTTGCTTCATCTGGGAAATAATGACAGTGCTCCCCAAAAGTGCTCCTCACACTGGTGTGAGGGTCTTTGGCTGTGCCCAAGGCTGTCACACACCATGACAAAACTCTGGAATATCACCTGGACTTCACTGGCAGTGCCAAGATAGAAAAATAACTCCTTGGCCCCTCCACAGAGCCAGGAACCCACCAAACCCATACCCAGAATGGAAAAAAAAAAAAAACCAAACAAAAAAACCCCAAACAAACAAACAAAACCAAAACAAAACCAAAACAAAACAAAAATCAAAACAAAAATACCCAAACCAAACCAAACTGAACCAAAACAAAACAAACCAAACAAAAAAAAAAAATCCAAATTAAAAAAAAAAAAAAAGGAAAATCAGTGAATGATGGAAATCCCCGTAGTCCCAAATCCCATGGCAGTGTTTGACAATTGTTATCAGGCCATGAGGATGTGTCAGGAAAGAAAAATAATATCAAAAATAAAACATTTAAAAAACAAACAAACAAACAAAAAACCCCAAACCAAAACATAAACAAAAGAAAAAAGAGGAAAAAATCCTAGAGGAAAGAAATACTAGGGGGAAAAAAACTTAGGAAAAAATATTTTAGGGAAAAAAAAAAAAAAACTCTTTTCAAAGCTGCTCACCATGTACAGCTGCTGAAACATCTGTGCTGAACATGATGACACAAGCTGGGATTGAGGCAGGTGGGGGAGGCAGGAAGGGGGGAAGGCACAGCCTGAGGACAGTCCCCAAACAGGGCACAGGGCCAGGCAGGAGCCCCCAGGCTGAGCCCAGGGGTGCCCCCACATTTTGGGCAGCTCAGCAAAACCCCCAGATGAGTTTGGGGTCATCTCTGAGGGACAGAGAACTCCAGACCCTCCCCTTACCCAGCTCAGGGTGATTGAATCAATCAAAGGTTTGGAGGGTGGCACCTTTGCCCAGGAAATTTGTCACTTTTAATTTTTTTTTTTTTTTTTTTTTTTGCAATTTCCTAAAAAATTAAGCAAGGCAGGGCAGACCCTAAAACCTGCTGGAACTGGGGCTCGACAGGTGGGTTTGGCAAAACCCTCCTGCACAGGTGAGGATTTTTGGACTTGCTGATGTGGGTAGAAAATTTTAAATCTCTGGCTTGGAATGGGTGCAGGTAAAAATAAATAAATAAATAATAAAAAAAATTCAACAACAACAAGAAAAAAAATACATTCCTTTGCTCCTGCATTGTGATTAAAAAAAAAAAAAAAATTAAAAAATAAGAAAATAAATAGAATAGAACAGAAATCTGCCTTAATCAAAACAACATTATGCCAAAACCCCTTTCGAGGGAAGGGAAATATCCACAGCAGCACAGCCCTGCTTAAAAATAGAACAGGCTTTGCCTTGTGAGGAACAAAAATACAGAACAACATTCTGCCAGCCCTCCTTTGAAGGATGTCTGTCATATGCCTGCACTTATTTTACGCCCCTTCCCTTTTTTAAAAGAGGAACAATGCCATCTTCCCGAAAGGAAATAGGTAATAAAAACTCCAGCAGGATTTCCTATTCATAATTTTTCCCATTCATATCCTAATGGGTGAAGGAAAAAAAAAAAAATACCAAATCCTCCACTAGCTTTAACAACTTAAATGGCACTTATTAAATAGATATTTTTACATGCCTGTTTTTTTCCTAAATGTGGGATATAGTTTTACAGTTCAATTAAGTTTTTTGGGTTTTTTTTTCCCTTTTCCAGATCTCCTTCTCAGAGCTGGCTGAATTCTGTGCGAGCTGATGTAAAGCATCTGATGACAAAATATCAAATATATTTCTAAAACACCCCGCTGAGATTTTATCTGTGCCATTACATTTTTAATTAATAGAATTCTCTCCCCCCCCCGCTTTTTTTTTTTTTTTTCAGTTGTTGTTTTACAAATGTTGTGTTTTACTGCCAGTATGATCTCACTGCTTTACAGTATCGATAAATGAAGGCACACCTGCACTATAAAATCTGCTTTATATGAAGCAGGCCATTCATGTTTTTATAGCCCATTTTTCACCCATTGTTCTTGGGTCATGTCATAGGTGTGCTGTAATGTGTGCTGGAGGTGGGAGGCTCGGAGATCCCTCCAACAAAATGGTCTAATTTTGCCAACTTTAGTGCCAGAATCTGGCCTGAAAAATGCAGAATTAATATCCCCGTGGACACTCGGCATGATGTCACTTCCCTGCAAATGTC
>NC_136660.1:33437626-33480126 GCF_903797595.1 Erithacus rubecula | reverse complement strand
CTGCAGCGCAGCCATAAAATTCAGGAACTTGTAAAGCGCGGCTCCCTCCTCCTCCTCCTCCTCCTGCTCTCCCTCTTTTCCCTCCTCTCCCTCTTTATTTTATTTTTTTTTTCCCTCTTTTCCCTCTTTTCGCTGCCCGCTCCATCCCCGGGATCGGCGCCGCTCCGGGCGGAGCCACAGCGCCGCCCCGTGGCCGCCGCCGGAACGCGCCGCGCTTCCCAGCGGGAATTTGGGGAAATTTTGGGAAGGGGGAAAGCGGCTCCGAGATGGGACAAAACCTCTGGAATCGCACCGAGGGTTGAGTAAAACCGAGGAGTGGTTTTGTTAAATTTTGTTAAATTTTCCGCTTTTTTTTTTTTTTTTTTTTTTTTTTTGCGTTGTTTTGTTGTTGGGGGAAGGGGGGAAAATATGGAGAAAGGGAAATTTAAAAAAAAAAAAGGGGGAAGGGGAAGTGGAAAGAAGAAAGAGGAGGAAATATATGTTAAGTAAAAGGTAGCGGGAAAAAAAGGAAAAAGAGAGAGAGGGAGAAAAGAGTAGGAAAAAAGAAAGGGACAAGAGAAAAAAAAGCAAAATAAAGAGAGAAAGGAGGTAAAATGGAAAAGAAAATAAAAGAAAGAATGGGAAAGTAAGAAAAGATGAAAAAGAAAAGGAAATGGAAAAAAGACAAAAGGGAAAAGAGATAAATAGGAAAAGAGGCAAGAAAATGAAAGGGGGGGGAAAGGCGGGCGGGGGGGAAGAGGAGGGAAAGGAAAATAAAGGAAGAAGAGTGGAAAAGGCAGATAGAAAAAAAAAAATTAAAATAAAATAAAAAGAAGAAACCCAGAAAAATCATCTCCCAAAAAGGCCAAGAAAAAAGGCTAAAAACAATATAGCCCCCCCCCCCCTCCAAAAACATTGAGTTAAAAAAAAAGGGGGGGGGGGGGGGGAAAGAAGAAGAAGAAGAAAAAAAAAAAAAAGGCAAAAATCCCGGTGTGACAGGGACTGCAGCAACACCCCGGCACAGCCTGTGCGGATCTTTGATCTCCTGCATCGCATTAAGTAACAAAGAGCGGCGCGTTGGGGCGCGGAGCTGCGCGGATCCAGCAGCGCCCGGCCCGGCCCGCTGCGCTCCCGGAGCATCCTGCGAGCAGCGGGGGCACTTGCCCCGGGTGGGATGCTTGAAGAGCGTTTAGCCCAAATTTAGCGATAGTTAAACCTGCGGGATGCGGTTTGCGGCTTCTCCCCCCCCCTGTAAATGCGCCCGCATTTCTTGCGAAGGGTTATTAGTGTTTGTTTTATTAAGGAGAGGTTGGGAAGGGTTTACACAGCGAGTAAGGAGCTGTGAGTAGCCACACCAGGGGCTGTGTGTGAGCTGACACACAAAGCAGCTCAGCGCTGGAATAATGAGCAAAGTTCTGCTGCTGCAAATATTTGGGCGCGTTTTGCTACAAAACATCCATCGTTCCATTAAAAAAAAAATTAAAAAAAAATCAAAAATCACCTTTCAGGAGATCCTAGAAAGCTCTGGATTCCCACTTTTCCTGCTATGAGGCTTTTCCCTTCCATCCTATTCCATTCTGTGGCTCTAAGGCAGGGCTGAGCAATCAGCTCACCTTCCTCCTGTGTGTCCGTGCAGCCAAAATTCTGCAGCAGGAAAAGATTTCAGGAAGGCTTTCCAAAGCAAGGGGAAAAAAAAAAAAAACCACCCATCGTAAGAGCTGCAAAACCTCCGTGCCTGCTCGGAAATAAAGGGAGAGGCACGTGGAGATATTAATAGAAAAATGGGAAATATTTTTTAGGAGGGATGTTGAGCACATTCACTCCATGCCCGGAGCTGGGGACAGGACAATTAATACATCTGACATTTACAATGCAGATGTTTATCGTGTGAATAATAGATGGAAAATGCTGTTGTTTTGGGGAAATAAAGAACATTTTGGTCTGGAAAACACCCCAACTTTTCTCAAGCAACCAGGCAAGTATGAAGGGGACTGGTGGTAGCATGTACAATTTAATTCTTGCAGCACTGAAAGGCTGGAAAATCATAAATTACAGAAAGAAATATGTTTAATCTAATAAGGGGGTGTTGCAACAATGGTAGAAGAAATTTGGGGGGGGTTGGGAATAGCCTTAAGTGGGAAAAAAAAAAAGTGAATTTCCAGCAGCAGGATTGTGCAGTGATCCTCTATTTTTAAAACCTGTGCTCCATTCATAGTGTTTAAGTGCTTAAATCAGCACAATAAACGTAAATAATTTACTGCTTTGCAAACAGAAAATTGGGCAGAAAAGTGATTTTTGAGGAGCCACTTGGCTCCCTCTGCCCAGTGATTTGGTGCCCTGTAAAATGCATCTGACACTGCTGTTCATTAAGCCGCTGCTATTGAGCCTTCTTCACGTTCATTAGTGATTAATTCAGACAGATATTTAACTTAATAAGGTAAGCAAATAAACAAAAAAATCACTTTCTGTGCCTTAAGGTTTTTTGGCCCTCTAATTGGTTTTGTGCACTAATTATCAAGATTAACACCTTACGCTTTTCTCGGTCCTTACCCTTAGAAATTCCCGGTGGGAAAAGGCAGACAACCTTGGGGGAATCCCTTAAGTGCAAGGGGTTAAGAGTTTGTCTTTTAAAAGCAAGATAAGCAGTAAAAAAAAAAAAAAAAAAAAAAACAAACAAAAAAAAACCAAAAACCAAAACCACCAGGAGAGAGGGATTGCAGGTGAATTTTAGATGACAGCAGGATGAGGAGGCAGGAGATGCACACGCAGGGACACCTATGGAAGCTTTTCCAGGGGCTGGTTTACTTTTTGAGCAGATGACTGGGAGTTTGGAGGTTTTGTCACCCTGATCCCAGCCTGGCTCAGGGCAGGGTGGCACCTGGTGGCATTGAGGGTTAACCAGAGGCCTCCAAAAGTTCCTCCCAGCTCTGCTTCCCAGCGCTTGATGTCGGTGCCAAGGCATTGTGATTTCCTCTGCAGTGACATTGTTCCAGAGCTGCAATTCCCCCCCAAGCCCAGCCTGGCCGTGTCCTCCTCTTACCCAGGCTGGGTTTAAGGAGACCCTTCCCTCTCCAGGCAGCACCAGGGATGCGGGAGCCAGCCTGGCTCTGCAGCATCCTCAGCGCCCCCAGCCACTCTCAAATGTCAAAGTTTGTCACTCTCCCACCCTGGCATCCCCCAGCAAAGCGCCACACAAAGTGCTGATTCAGCTCCTCTCCCAGCAAGAGCCTCCCTTGGATTTCACCCCGCGGGAAAAGCTCAGGGAAGGAAGGGCTGGGATGGGGAGTTCTCCTGGATCCGAGAGGCACGAGGTTCATTAACACTCCCTTTAGCCCAGGCGCCGGCACAAGTTGCTGCTCCTGACAGTTTGTCAGCGCCGTGTGCGATGTTTGCTAGGCAGGATCCCGAAATAAACCAATAATTGCCACTTTTCCTGCCGTGGGAAGCCTCACAGAGCCACCTCTCTCCTGCCTCCAGCCCCACTGCACTTTCCAGCAGGGTGTTTTTGGGGGTTTTTTTGGAGCATTTGGGGATTTTTAAACTCCTTTTCCTTTAATTCTTTTCTTTCTTTAATGGGTGACTGGATAAATTCAGTGGTGGATTTTTGTGACACTAAAGCAGCAGATAAGTCTATGATGCACTCTAGCTATGTGGTTTAAAAATCCCTTACCATATGTTTTCTCACTGGAATGCCTCATCTTGCAAAATTACAGGAACCGAAGCTTAAAAACACAATTAGGTAGTTTAAAATGAAATATTAAAGAAATACCACATATTTTCTGATATGCCTGCGATGGTCTGCCTTGATTTGTTTCCCCCCTTTTTCTTTTTTTTTTTCCTTTTTTTTTTTTTTTTTCCCTTTCTTTTGTATTGTTCTTTGAGTTGTTCAAGGAGCCCAACTGCATTCGATTGTTGTACTAATCATGCTCCACATTTTTCTGATTAGGTTATATAGGCTGTGGTTAAATTATAAATGAAAGAATGAACTACCAGAGTACTTGTCATAACAGTATCTTTTATGTTGTTACAGAAGATTCTGAAGGGGGGGGGAAGGAGGAATCAAAAAAGCCTTTTCTGTGATGAAGACTCTCCTTGCCTATTTTGTGCTCCTTATAGGATCTGTACAGACAAGGAATGCAATTTGTTGGAATGTTTTTTTCTCAGGTATTCTGAGAGCTACAGCACAATATCTGTCCACTGAGAAAAATGTGAGAAAACGGGATCCATAATACATAAAGATGCATATTGGAGCACGAGCCCTGTCGTGCACACAAACACACCCTCTCCAACTCCACTTTATTCCATGACTCTGACAGAAAAGCTACTTTAACTATTTTTTTATTTTTTTTTTTCCCTTTGCCATCCAGGAAAAGAAAATTTCCAAATTTGAAATGATGCCTTACATTGTTATCTCCTGTCCCACTGCATGCACAGCATAAACACTGTGGATAGGGGGTTTGATGATCATATATATATATTTTTTTTTTTTATAAGATATATTTTTTGTTTTCACGGTGTTATTTTAAGCCATTGACTCCTAACTGATTTTAGGGAGAGCTGGAATTGCAATGATCAAACTACATGACTGAACCCTCACCCTCACTGCTGCTTTAAGAAGATATTTGATACTCCTGAAATTAAAAAACATCGTTTAAATACTCCAGCATTTTACACCTTCTTTATACACCCTCTAAAGTAAGAAACGCCAGAAGAGCAGGATTTTGCTGCTAAATTTCACCCTTTCCTTAAACACACCATTCTTTTCCCCGAAGTTCAGCCGGTGCAGCAGGAAGGAGGGAAGGCTGCAGACACCAAGCAGATTACACCTCTCGCTAAGCCTCGCATTTAGCGATTTCCCGGGATTTTAACCAGCTCCCGGCTGGTTCCCCCGGCTCCCAGCACAAAGCCCTGGCGGCTCGCTGCTGCTCTTTTCTCAGATGAATGGCTCCCGGAGCATCTGCGGGGTTTGGGGATGCGGGCGATGCTGGAATTGCCGGATGCCCGGGCAGGGGATGGGGGCAGCCCCCGCTTAACCCCCCTGGCAGCCGTGCCTGTGAGCGCTGCTTTTTGCACCCCTCCAACCTGCCCGAAGGGCTCTGAGCTTTTTTTAAATTTTTTTTTTTTTTTTTTTTTTTTTTTTTGGTGGGGTGCTTTATTGGAGGAACTGTCACATTGCTTGCCAGGATAACAAATCTTGTTTTATAGCACTTGGTGGAGTTTGGTTAGGGGCTACCTCTGAGCAACATGAACTTGGCCTTGCTGCGTGCCTTACACTAATACCTTCCCTCCTGTAAGGAATCAGGGTACTTGAGAAACAGCCTGCAGCCATACAGCTGATTATTTCACCAAATTTGCATCTTTTCAACAGTAATGGGGATGGCTTTCACAAATGCTCCCAGGCTCTAAATAGACGCTAAGTGGCTGTTTCTAGTTGCTTCCTTGCCTCTCCCCTGGGCGCTGCCGAGCCCCTGGGCTGGCACCCTGGGGGCACCCAGCCCCCGGCCCCCGGGACCTGCTGCCGGCTCTGGGATCGCAGCCTCCTGCTCCGGGGTCAGCAGCGCCCAGGGCTGTCCCTTGGAGGGGCTGGCCTTGATTTCTGAGTGCCCTGGGCTGGGTGCAGAGCAGGCTCTGCTGGGATGTAGGGCTTGGAAAGAGGTGAGGAGCAGGGAGAGCAGCTGGGGGGCAGAGAGGGTCACCCGGGTGCCTGAGGATGGAAAATGGGAGGATCTGGAGGGGTAAATTTCCTCGGGGTGCTCTGCAGCCTGGGCTGGGACTGAGGAGCTCAGCTTCACCAGAGGCAGGCATTTATTGCTTGTTCTTGATCTTGCTCTTATTGTTGTTGTTCTTGTTCTTCTTGTTTTCTTGTTGTTCTTGTTCTTCTTCTTGTACTTGTTCTTGTTGTTCTTGTTCTTGTTCTTGTTCTTGTTCTTGTTCTTCTTCTTGTTCTTCTTCTTGTTCTTGTTCTTCTTGTTCTTCTTGTTCTTGTTCTTCTTGTTCTTGTTCTTGTTCTTGTTCTTGTTCTTGTTCTTCTTCTTCTTCTTCTTCTTCTTCTTCTTCTTCTTCTTCTTCTTCTTCTTCTGCTTCTTCTTCATCTTCCTCTTCTCCTCCTTCTTCTCCTTCTTCTCCTTCTTCTCCTTCTTCTCCTTCATTTTATTATTACCACCATCAGCATCACAATTATAATCTAAGAGACAACAGGATTTAAACCATAGATCTATCTTAAGAAAACCCCCAAAGGTTCCTGTGTTCCAAACCTCATTATTCCTTTCTGATGGGTGTCCTACAGGCCATCACCTCAGACAAGGAGGGACAGCTGGCTCAGAGAAGTTGTGGCTGCTCCATCTCTGGAATTCCCAGCTTGGATGGCACTTGGAGCAGCCTGGGATAGAGGAAGGTGTCCCTGTCTATGGCAGGGCTGGAGCTGGATCATCTTTAAGGTCCTTTCCAACCCAAACTCTCCATGGTTCTGTGTATTCCAAGAGCCCTGTGCCAGCTGCAAAGAGGATGCTCCAGCTCCTGCTGCACCTTTGCCAGAGTTTCTCTGTTTCTTGCTGACACTTCTCATGGATAAAGGGTGCAGGATCAAAGTGAAATCAGGTAGGAAATGTCATATTCTGCTTTTGTTTGAACCCTAAATGTGTGGTGTCTGTCATGGGCTTACAGCAGCTCTTCCCCATCCCCATATTTTCTAAGTCCAAAGCATTGCCAGCCTGATGAAATTTCAAACCTCCCCCCAAAATCACAGTAAAATGTCAGAACTGGTCTCTTTTAAAATCCACAGAAAGAAACTTAAGGATTAGAGCAAAGCTTAATTCTTAATTTACCTGTCTTGCATAAGTATTTCAGCACATGATGCTCCTTGGGAAGGATCACCCACAATTTGGAGTTTTCCCCCTCGTTTAGGCACCTTGGGGTGAGTTAAAAGGCAGAGGAGACTCAGAGAGCTGTTGTATGTGGTTGAGCACTCATTATAAAATGGATTATGGGTACAGTAAACCATAAAGACTGTTTTAGAGCCATTAAGGTTCAGCTTGTCACTGCTGACATGGACACACTTACACCATATATCCCTGACATGTCAGGAGGTGCTTAGGGATGCTTTCATACATGTTTTATTGAAATGACAGGCTATAGCTTCTTTGGCTGCTGTATATATGCATGGCTATATGCTAGAAATCCAAATTAAACCCCACTCGAAAAAAAAAAAAAAAATCCCCCTTACTCCTATGTAATGAATCCCATCTTCAGTGATAAAGTTGTCACCTACGTTTTATTTTTAATGTGCTTTGTAATAGAATAATGAAATCACTTTTATCCCTGGAATAAAATGTGGCTGAAATCAATGAGATTTACACTGAAGTGAACTCTGCAGTTGATAAAATGTGAGCTCCAAACCAAAGCAATTTAGGGTAAGAATGAAAAAAGTATCAAACCCCCTTTTTAAAATGCCTTTCCCTCTGTATGCAGATCAATTGTTTCTCCCAGGCTGAGCCTTTGACTTGTTAGTGCTTTTTGTCTTTCAGATCCAAGAAAAACTTTACATACAATTATGGGGAGTTGAAAATAAGATTTTTTAAGTGGAAATACCAAGAGAGCCATCACTGCAGAGAGTGGAATCTCAAAACCTCGCAGGGCAAAAATTCACCTTCATTAAATGTTCAGAACAGAGGAAATGTAGGATCTGGTCCTTCATGTCCTTTGTCTGAGCAGCTGCCACACAGAAGTTAATTTAAACTTGTGGAATGTGAGGAAGAGCTGTTTTCTACAATCTAAGAGTAGACAGGGGATAAATCTCCCTGATAGGAGATATCAGGCCTGGCAGAGGCTTCTCAGAAAAATTGTGGCTGTCCCATCCCTGGCAGTGTCCAAGGCCAGAGCAGGGAGAGTGACCAAATCACAACCAGCTCCTGAAATTAAAAACTAACTTTTGCTGGAATTGTTGAGGCTTCTGAAGGGGGGAATCTCAGTGTAAACATAAAATCACCTATTTTTCAGGTACCCCAGACAAGCCCAGGACACAGAGCAGGAGCAGAGGGGTGCCCAGTCCTGTCCTGCAGCAGCATCCTGCCTGCATTGCTGTGTAAATAAAAACCTCTTGCACTTCCAATCTTGGCCTAAAATTGACTTCAAGGGTCATAGAAAAGGCTAAAAACAATAATGGAAAGGAAGAAAGGCTGGTGGATGCAGAAAATGAACCTGTGCTGGAGTGAACCAGTGTTGGGACATGGGGCTCCAGTGTCCCTGCAAGGAGGACAGAGGTGTCCCAGCTGTTTCTGCACCAGCTCAGGGCTGCTGGCAAAGCTGTGGTGCCCCTGAGCAAAGAGATTTCCTAAGAATTCAGTTTGGTTCCCAATTCTTTGAGTGAAAATCCAAGAGTGCTTTGGAACCACCACGTTCCCTGCCATGAGCAGGGGCAGCAGGAGGAGGAAAATTTTCTTGTCAAAATTGTCCCCTTGGCACCAGAACTGCTGTGGGTGGAGAGCTGAGGGCACAGAGTCACCACTGACCACCTGGAATTATTATGATCAGCAGATTTTAATTATTGGTAGGGATTAAAATATTAATCCCTGTGTTGACACTTTGAACATTACCCAGAAATTTTCTTTTTTGTGGGTGCTGAGCACCAGCTCTGCATTTCTCTGTGTAATGTCCCAGCTACAGGATTCTGTGAACATGTAAATTTAACCCAAATCACCTGAAATACAGAAAATCCTAACAGGAAAAATGTAAAATACCCTGTGTGACCAAGGGTTTAACAGTGCACCAATGAACTTTCCCAGGATGGATTGCTCCAGCTCAGTTACAAAGGAACTCATCCTCCCACCCTCATCCTCAATTATCTGCATTTATGTGATGCTGATTTTCCAGAGCTGCAATGGTCAACGAGAGATCCCAATTTTAGCTTGGGGAATTCCTGCCTATTGACAATGTGAATTGATTTCAGCACAGAACATTGAGTTTTAGAGGCCTTTTAACACAAACTTATCAAAAGAGTTTTGAACCTTTGTTTTTAAACACATTTGATCTGATGCCAGGCTTGGGTTGTGTCAACTCCACTTAGGGGTGGAGAAATTCTGGGGATTCTTGTGTGTGGGAAGCCTGGGAGAGCCACATCCAGCCCAGCAGAGACTCAGCACATTGGGACATCACAGAAATTGCAGGAAATCCAAAACCTTTTCCACAGACTTAAAGAAAGGGCTTTAAACAAGGGGAAAGATTTAAAATAATATTGTTTGAGTGGTGAGGTTATCCAGAGAGGTTGTGCACTCATTTCTACAAGTGTCCAAGGTCAGATTGGACAGGGTTTGGAGACACTTGGGATAGTAGAAGGAGTGGAACGAGATGGTCTTGAAAGCCCCTTCCAACCCAAACCCTTCTGTGGTTCTGTGATTCCAAAATTTTGGCATGGTGGTCAGTGATGGGAGATGTTTCATTCCTAAGGAACATCAGGGAGCTTGGAACACTGAGCAGGAAAATCTGGGAAAGGGCCCTGAGGATGTGCACGAGGAAGGGGCTGTTCCCTCTCTGCCATATTTCAAACATGAGCATGGTGAAGGTGATTTTGCTCTCCATGCTGCAAGAAGGAAACAGATGAAATGTTTTGATATGAAAAGAAATTTTCCAGCTCTCCATGCTGCCATACACCAGGGCAAGAGGTTTTTTGGAATGAAGCAGGAGGGATTCCTGAGGAATTGGTGGGTGGAGGAGGAGCAGGGCTGGGGTGAGGACACCCCCTGAGTCCCCATCCCATCCCATCCCATCCCATCCCATCCCATCCCATCCCATCCCATCCCATCCCATCCCATCCCATCCCATCCCATCCCATCCCATCCCAGGAACACTCAGACACATCTAATTACACCATCCCCCCTTGTATTGACTTTAGAAATTGCTTCCTGCTAATTAAAGATGTTACCTTTGAAAATCTGCCTTGGCCACATTGAAATGCTTCTCTGTTTGTGATGAGCTCTAAATGAATGGGGAAGAAATGTTTGTGTTTGAGGCTTTTATTTGTTTTTTGGCAAAATTCCTTGAATAAATTAGTAGATTATATCATTAGGTGACACTAGGTATATATTAGGGTACCCAACAGATAATTTAAGTAAATAGCTAGTATGATAAATGTACAGGGCTCTGTATCTGCACACAGGCAGATATTCTATTTGAACTTAAAACACAATTACTTATCAAATGTCTCCATCAGGGCTTCACTCTGTAACAGAGAGAAATTGCTGCACAAGGCGAGCCCAAAGTGCTCTCTGTGTTTTGACTTGTACTTTTGACTTTTTCTTCCTCTGGTAACCCCATTATTTTTGTCCCCACTCAGAGCTCTGACCTGTGCTACATGGAAAGTTTTGAGATGAAGTCATTTCTGGTTTGAGTTACTGGAGAGACTTTAATTCATCCAGCTGTGCCTGCTCAACAACAATTCCAGCATTCAGCATTGACAACACACCATCAGCAAGAGAAATCAAACAGAAAAGGCAGGCAGTGTTGAAAGGAACACTTAAAAACTGCTCTCATTTGTAGAATTTAACATCATCAAAACACTAAATGTAAATATGAGCAGGAGGAAAACGCTAAACTCATCAGTCAAGGAATTTCTCTTAAAAAAAAAAAAAAAAAAAACTTTTATTTTTTTGATGGAATGTTAATGAAAACCCCAAAGGAAATATCATTGAACATAAAGATGCATCTTAAAAAAAAAAAAAAGAAAAAAAAGCTCTAAAGCTCATTTGCTCTAAAGGACCTCATATTATAAAA
The DNA here is from genome assembly GCF_903797595.1 of Erithacus rubecula. Taxonomy (NCBI): domain Eukaryota; kingdom Metazoa; phylum Chordata; class Aves; order Passeriformes; family Muscicapidae; genus Erithacus; species Erithacus rubecula. Next base: position 33,469,383 of record NC_136660.1, on the reverse strand, counting down.
TACATGATGTACTTCCCTTGTTGAATATGTGTTTAAACTCATGTTTTACTAGGAAAAAATCCTGCCATTCCTGGTTTCAAGTGCAAGCCAGGAGCTCAGCGTGGAAGGGAGCAGCTACATTTCAGTTCTAATGGACTCAGAAATCAAACTGAAAGTGTTTCAGGATTTCTGAGAGCAGTTATTCCTTTCAAAATAATTCCTTACACCGGAATGTAATTAATAAATGTTCAGCCGCACATTATTGAATTGCCATTCCAAAAGAAATAAGGGAGTAAAACATCTTTTGAGTCGAAAAGAGACAAAATATAGATCTGCCTGGTGGTATTCAAGGGTGTAAAAATAATTTCTCTTGGAAGTCTTTTCCTTTTCAATCGATAAAGTGCAAAAGAGAGACTGAATTTTTCATCTCCTTCCCTCATTGCCTGAGATGATGCTCAAATTGTCTTTTGGAAAGGTGGTGTTGATCCAGACAGAGCTGTCCTGGGAAGGAAGGGAGATGCTGCTGCTCCTGCCTGTCTGGATCCAGCACCACACATCCATGCAGCATTTCCACATTCAGCTGACACAGCCTCTTCACTTCAGGCCATTGCTGGAGCTGAATATTCAGATTTTGGTGATGCTCTGGCTCAGAAGCACCAGGAGGAAACAGAGGTGGGCAGCCCTTGACTCCCCTCACTTGCCTCGTGGCCTTGCAGTGCATCCTCTGTACATTTTGCTCTGGCAGCAGCGATGGAATTTCCTTTTAATGACCCGAGGTATGGATTTGATGGCTGACAGTGGCATCTGGTTTTAATTAAAGTGTGAGACTGGAGCAACGAGTGCACCCCGACACCTTCAGGGGCTTTCCAGCAGCATTCCCAAGCCAGCAGCAAAGAGAAGCTGCAAGTGATGTGCTGATGATCTGCAGCAGCTTTTTGGGAGGAACCAGCCTGACCCAACATTTCGGAGCCGTGTTCCCCTTGCTCCTGCTAACGTGGAATCCTGCAGCTCATCCCTGCAGCCCAGGGATCCCTCTGAGGTGCTAAACAGACTCTTCAGCCCCTCTTTTCTCACTTCAGATTCGCCATAAATAAATTTCATTTGTTTAACCACCTTTTAAGTACAAAGGGAAAATTCCAGTTGTCGGACAGGCAAGAAAAATCGCGATTGAAGATGCAAATCTCTTCTTTTCCCTTTAAACAATACATCCTCTGCTGCCTGCATTTCCCCAAAGATAATGCTGCAGCTACACATGGTTGAAGCCTGTTTTACCCTTCTATAAGGCAACGTGACAAATGATTTAGGGGCAAGTAATCTCTAATCAGCAGAACTTCAGACCACGCGGCCCAGAATTATTGTCAATTTAATTCCGTCTCCCCGACACAAAACTCTGAAGTGTTCCTTCCCGTTGGAAGTTTTGCAGCTGAATAATAAATAAAAGAGGGTGCAGTACAAGTGCTGCATAATGTAATTGTGGGCTCTTTGTTCTTGTCAATCAGCTTGAACACGAGTTAAGTCGTGCTGGATGTCACCACCATCACATCCAGAGCGGCTCCGAGTTTGGGTGAACCAGTTCCTTTCATAAGGAGGCGTGAGGAGAAGGTTTCAGGTGCTTTATAAAACTTTGACTTCCCTCCTACTGCCAGGCAAGAAAGCACAATAATGCATGCATGAATTGCCAATAAATCAAAGGCCTGCCTTTTTTTTTTAATTCCTATTTTGACATGTACATACATAGCATTTTTAAGAGATAGCTCCAAGGTAGCTTCTCAGTCCTTGATCAGATCATGAATTTAATTAATTCAGTGTAGACATGTCATAGATTTAAACCCTTTAGAATTACATTTTTAATACAGATCTAACATTTAATGTCCTTTTTCATTTTTTTCTCGGCGAGTAAAAAAAATCCCTTAATACTCTGGTAGCAATTTTTCCCTCTTATTATGAGACCGTGCCTCCTTCCTAATTATGTGGCTGCAAATTATTTACTGTAGTTTTAAATTAAGGAAGGAGACAAGTAATCCAGTGTAAAAAACACTGTTCCAACTTCAAGAAGAAATGAGTGTATATGTTTAATTTCTCTTTAGGCATCCAGCTGTACAGTCACTGTATAATGGAAGGTTTGAGACAAAATGGTCCCCCACCACCTTACCTCCGTGTAATGCAATTTAGCTTCATTAAATTACTGGAGGGCCAGTTACTTAAGCAGAATATTGATTTTCAGTCTGGGCCATGTTTAACATAATTCTGCGTAGGCAACAGCTAATTCTGCATTTGAATCTCACACCCTAATGGAATTACACGAGGTGGCTGACCATGGGCAAGGCAGGGCTGGGCTGGGGGCTGGGTTTAACCCTTCCTCCTCCTCCTCCTTTTCCTCCTCCTGCTCCTGCTCCATGCGCTTCAAACAGCCACGGTGACAAATTCCTCATTTCTTTGGTGGAGCTGCTGCCTTTCATCTGGGGATGTGTAGCCCCGAGCTAGGTTTTGGTACTGTAAAATATCCGTGGGGCTATTTTCCTTCAGCAACCTAGAGTTTGGTCTGTGTGGCCCCAGGAACAGCGTGGAATAAGGGATTTCCTCCAGTTCCTAACCCCAAACACCATCTCACAATTAAAGGATGGGTTTTGCATTTAATTAAAACCAAGTCTTTGGCAGGAAAGTGTGTTCTTCCCATCGCTGCCTTGAAGGCTGGTCATTATTTTTATTTATTATTCTGTTTAATGATGAGATACAGTTTACAAGCCATTGAATAATAATAATTTCAAATGGTTCCCTGTGAGTTATAGTTTGTCAGTGTCTTAGAATTTAAATGGTGTGTGGGGAGAAATTGTGGTTATCACCCACATTAATGGGGGCCTTGGTGGAGGGGGCCTGATGCTGCCTCAGTGGGTTTGAAATTTGCAGTAATGGGGTGAAAGGGGCTCTCACAGGCTTCACCTCCAACAACCTCTGCCCACTGGAATCCTCTAAATTAATCAAAACAGCAAATAGAAAATACCAGGTAGGGCTTTGGTTGATGGTGTTTTTTAGTTTCTAAATCTAGCAGCTGAACTGTTCCTCTTAGTTCTCAGTCCCTGGGGAATAAAACATTTCATCCTTCCACAAGTACGAACACTGTCCCTGCTTGTTTTAGAAATTTTGTGCAGAGGTGGGTTCATAAGACCATTTTCTTTCCCAGAAATGATGCTACATGGCAGAGAATTGCTTGAGGGCAGCTTAAAACCTTAACTAGTAAGAGACTCTGCTTTAAATGAACTTATTATGGCCACTCTTTTGCATTCAGCTTGTTTTCCACTCAGGTCCCAAGTAAATTGATTTTTAAAGTTCTTGCAGTGTCATTGATGCTGCAAGGGTTGAGTTTCTTCTTGACTTGAGTGTTGTGCCCCATCCTGCTGAGCCCAGGGAGGAAAGAGGGATTTGGGACCAGCAGCTGGTTTGGTTAAACCATGCTCATGTTTAGACAGGGACATTTGGGGTGAAAAAGAACCATCATTCCCAGCACTGCCAAGCCACCACTGCCCCTGTCCCCAAGTGCCACATCCAGATGGATTTTAAATCCCTCCAGGAATGGGGATTCCAAACCTCCCTGGGCAGCTGTGCCAGAACTTTACAGCTCCTTCCATGAAGAATTTTTCCTACTCTCCAATCTGAACCTCCCCTGGTACATCTTGAGGTCGTTTCCCCTTTTTTCTGGGGATTCCCAGGCAGCCTTGTCATGGATTTGGTTGTGGATTCCTGGTTTTGTTGGAGGCCTGGGGTTCTGCTGTCATCAGAATGCAAATCCCAGCTGGCCAGGGCCATGCTGCTCATGGTAATTCCTCAGGACTCACCTCTCCCATGCTCTTCCCCCCTTCCCTTGGAAGTGCAGTGCTGTACTCAGTGATTACCTCCATAGTCCGGGTGAAAATATGCAATATGCAAACCCAATTTGTCATTGGGAGTCAATAATTGGCAGCAGGTGCATCACTTAGCATCCTGTCAGCAATGTGGTGTGTCAGCTGATGGATGATTCAGAGCTTTCTCCTGACACTGAGCATCATTTGCTCTCCATCATGGTCTGTGGTCCTCTGCATCTTTGCATTTCAGAGCTGGGAGAGGGTCTTGCTCCCTTCCCTGTGTCCTGATGCCTCCTGTGCTGCCACATTTCTCACCCCAAAATGAGTATGCAGAGGACAAACCCATGATGAAAGGGACAGGGCAGGAGATACCTGTGAAGAGCCAAACTTCAATTCTTTGTCTCTTCAGCTTTTCCCTTGTTTTCCACCAATTTTAACCCACAACAAGGAGCTCCATTGGTGCCAGAGAAGATCTTTCCAGGAGGTGCTCACCACTCTACACAAGGTAGCAGGATCTGGCCACATGTAATTAATACAAATATGTGCATAATTTAAAGCTGCCCCAGGAAAGCCTTAAATTACATGATAACCATGCAGACACTGGCCTAGGAAGGAAAACATGGGGAGTATCTATTAGTGAAATTAATTATATGTAAGATTGTCTTCAATAACCATGTGGGAATGATTAAGTAATCAGTCAAATAAAAGATTTAATAACAAATTCCCTATCAATTATCCATGAACACCCAGTAAAAATTAAGTAAAAATAATTTTCGACGCATTAATTTTAACATTAACCGTGCTGAAAATATTGTAACATAATTAAGTGCAATTTCTTGTAGCAAAACACACTCATAGCAGCAAAATAAACAATCCAAGGAATTGTGTTTCCTGAGGAAAAGCAGCAGCTGGAGATGGGTGGTGGCACTGGGAGGTTTGGGCGAGGCCAGCTCAGATGAGAACCAGCAGAATGTGGCAATTGGGGTTGTGGTGGCCGTGCCCAGGGTGAAGTCACAACTGTCCCCATCCAGCTGTCCAGGCACTAAAAGGTGAAGGAAATCAACATCCCAGCTCTGCCAAAAACAGGGATGAAGCAACCTGGAGGTGTGGAATAAAGCACCTAAAACTGATCCAAACACAAATGCTGCATTGGATGTGCCTAACCTGGCCTTTTCTGTAGGATTGTTTTTGGTCTGGCTTCACCTTGTTTGTCCCTTTTTGGCAATTATTCCTTTTATTTTCAGGCTGATAAATTCACTTTATCACTACTACTCCCCACAATGCCACCAAGGATGGGAGTCAGCTCATTTATCACATCCTTCCAAGAGTTGAGTGTCTATTTTAGGTTTCACACTCAAGATATTTCTGTGGTTGATGGGGGGGAAGGGGATATTTTAACCACTTCTTTAAAGATGAAATTAATTGTCCTGTGGAAGTATCTACTTCTCCTAATGTTTTAGATGACTGACTTTCACTGGAAATCGAAATTTTTGACGTTGAGTGAAGGTCAAGGTGAAAAGAAGCATCTGAGAGAGTGGCCCAGAGCTCAGTAAAGTCAATGAGAACATTTCTATTAACTTGAGGAGGTTTTAAACAGGCTCAAGCTGCAATTTCCTAAAGGTGAAATGCTCTGGGTGTACTGAAGGCAGAGCAATTGTGGGATGTATTAAGAATCCATCTGGCCAATACCTGAGAGCTGGGATGAATCCCTGGAATGTCCAAGCCCAGGTGGGACTCTGGAGCTTGGAGCAACCTGGGAGAGTGGAAGGGGGTGGAAATAGGTGACCTTGAGCTCTCTTTCAACCTAAACCATCCCATAATTCCAAGAATATAAGGAAAGGGGAGGTTTTCTTTGTGCATTTTCCCATCTCCAAAAATCTCCATCGCCGGGATTTCCCGAGCCAGAGGTTGTGTTTAACAGCCTGTGAAGGACCAAGAAAGTGTCCAAAGGCAAGGAAAACAACCCAGGCCAGCCAGAGTGTTTTGTTTGGCCAAAACTGCATCTGGTTTTCCCCCACAGAAACATTAAAATAGTGGGATTTGATCTAAGCATTCCTGTGCAACTAAGAAGGAGCAACTTTCTGTGAGGTCCTTTGCAATAAGACCCCATCAAATCAGCTCATAGATGCTGTGAGGGTTAGATTTTATTCCTAGATAACCAGGGAATGTGTAGAAACAATTGGAAGTGAAAGATTTGACTTTTCAAATGAGAAAATAAATTGCTTTAAAAAAAAAAATGTGCTTACTAGGGACAAAGAAAGAAAATAATAATAAAATAAAAATTCCCTCCCTTTTTTCAGATTTGAGCAATCTTGCAATAATTCTGTAACAGTTCTTTCTGTATTTCTCATAAACCCACAGTTTTCTTTGGATATAAGATACAGCTGGATGAAAAAAGGGCATGTAATGAATATGTTTCTGTGTTGTTACCACAATGTTTGCTCCCACACCAGGGTTCTGCACACTCTGTTTTTCCAAAAACAAACTGAAAACTCTGTCCATTCCTCTCACAGCAAATGCTAATTAGAAAGGAATTGACATCTACTTGGACTTGCAAAATGTTATTTATCTGCAATATTCTGCAGGCAGCAGCTCACATGGTAATTGTGCTTCTGAGCAATAGTTAATTAGTCCAAATTCTGGAGTTATATTCCTGTTCTACTGAGTTGCTTGGAGGGCTTGAATCTAGAGAGGGCTGGAATATTTTCAGCAAGGGTTTCTCATGAAAATAATGGGGGGGTTTCTTTTTCTTTTTAGCAAAATCTGAGAAATAACCTGCCAAACCAATCATTCCCTCCCAGGAGCCTTGCAGAAGGCCTGGATGTTAATTGCATTTAACCTAGAACAGCAGAGCAGGCTGTTTTTTTGTTTTTTTTTTTTTTTCCTTTCTACAATAACTAATATGTAAACTACTGTTGCACTTTGAAATTACTTTCACTTAAATTCTATTATTGGAGCTCCTCAGTGGAAGATATCCAGGGTCCATTTCATTAAAAAAGACTAATTACACTGGAAGTGTGCAACCCGCCAATCTTCCTGGAATGAGTGGAAAATGAGCATTCCAGAGATACAGCACATTTATTTGTCCTGGCATCCCTGGGAAAGGCTTCTACAAGGATGCAGGGAAGGCCAGAAATGAAATTCTGATTGGTAATGAAGGGAAACTTCTTTTTTTTTTTTTTTTTTTTTCTCCCCCATAATTGCAGGAATTTACATGGATTGGCTGACAGGTAAGGCAGTGGAAATATCTCCCTTAGAATTTCCATTGATTAAAAAAAACCAAAAAAAAAAAAAAAAAAAAAAACCAAAAAACAAGGGAGAAAAGGCAGCTCTGCCACACCAGACCAGAACACTCTGTGACACTCTAATATTCCTTATTTTTATTTATACAGACAACTTGGAAATTCCATCAATTTTCCAGGGGAGCCTCACAATAAAAATACACCTTGTGGAACAAAAATATAAACTGGCAAGCTGATCATAGGGTGGATTGGAGGATAACAACAACTGTGAATATTCCTGGAGGACACTGCCACATCCCTCTGGTTTGGGAAACCAGTTTGGGAAACCCAGTATCCACCAGGGAATCAGCACTGGGAAGGATAAAAGGTTTTCCCTTTAAAAAAAGGGTTTTGCTGGTCCATCCATCCTCAGAAAATGCTATTTCTGAACCCTGATTTGGTGGGTTTGGAGCTTTCTAGAGGGTGAGCAGCACTGGGAACAGGCTGTGCTGTATCCCATGGGAAATGGTGATGGCTCAGCTGGGGTTGGAGTGGCTTTGGTGGCCACCAGGAGGTTTTTCCCTGAAATCCCAATCTCTCTGGAGGAGCTGCTCTGCTCACAGGGATTTCTCCCAGCTCTTTGGAAATTATTTGTTTAAATAGTGATGGGGTGAGTCCAGTCCTTACCAACACTGAAACACTTGGGATAGGGGAATGGTGGGGAGATGCACCAATTACACTAAAATTAATGAATTTATTACAATTAACTAGATTTTAATGGATTCTGTTTGCTGCTTTGACTGTTCTGCTCATGTCACTGCTGGAGCAGTTTGTGACCTGCCCAAAAGTTTCTGAGTGATGTTGGATTTCATGTCACCACTGTCATAAATTCTCCAGTCAGCTGCTGGATCCTTGGCCAGGGTTTTGTCCCACGAGTTCCAAATCTTCAGTGGCAAGTGCAGAACCCACAGCAAACACACTCTCACAGGTTTGGGAAATATTCCTTGTTCCCATGGAAAAGTGATTTTTGTCTTCCAAGGAATCCCAGAATTCCAGAATGGGTCAGGTTGGAAGGGACCACAGGGGGTTTTCTGCTCCAGAAATATGATTATGGGAATCACAGCACCCCTGGCTCCTGGGACAAGTTTTTCCAGGGGTTTTGCACCACTAAAAGCAATTTCCCTCTCTGTGTTGGAAGAGTTGGAGTCCAGAGTGGAGTTGGCTCTTTCCCAACCTGGGAAAAGAGGAAAAACAAGGCTGGGGATGCCAGAATGGAGAAGCTCATAGCCAAGGTGTGCCAGGGTTTGAAAGCTCCAGCCTGGCTTGCTGTGCTACCCTCTCCCTGCCAGAAGTCACGGCAGGAGTGAGAATAATGCTCAATTCTTCTGTCTCACACCTTTCTGCATCCATGAATTTGACATCAGAGCAATTCCAGCTCTTTGCTCCTCCCGTTGGGAGAGTGAAAAATAAACACTTAGCACAAGGAGCAAACCCATGGACATGCAGAGGTTCTGCTCCTCGAGTTAGGGCCATTAAAACATTGCACAAACACTTGTGACACACTGGTTTGTATTTCATTAGCAAAGTGCTCCTGCCAAAAATGTGAGACCTTTAGAACTTGTTGGTACTAAAAGTGCAGCTGACCTTGTGCTGTACCAAAATAATTCCTGACTCCGTAATCTGTCTTGTAGAAACAGATTTATTTTGCCCTGAATGTACAAAATCAGGGAGTTTTGGGGTGGAATTGTGCCTTGCAGGAACTTGTGGCCTTGCTGGATGGGAAGGAGAACAGGAAAATGTGATCCAGGCAAGAATGTGGAGTGGTGGGGTTGGAGTTTGGCTCTGTGATGGGAGATGGGATCTTCTTGTCATGGGTGTCCTTCAGGCACCATGAAAGAGGAAATGAAAATTCAAAATAGAAATCCAAAACTGAAAATAAAAAACCTGAAATTGCTATTCATTATCTCCTAGTGCTTCTATGGAAAGTAACAGACTCTACTTGCAGCAGGAAATAAATTTGCTGCAAGAAGAGATGGTGGGTGGGAGGAGTTTAATGTGCTCTGTAAGATCAGGATATAGGAGAGTCCAAGACTCCAGACTACTGAAGAAATATTATTATTATTATTATTATTATTATTATTATTATTATTATTATTATTATTATTAATAATAATAATAATGGGATTTGCTGGTCTAAATTAATAAAAATAAAGGATTTTTAACTCTTCCAGCCTTCGTCTTGCCAAGGTAGATAAAACAACAATTCCTGTTTCATTGCCCAGGCAAAACGTGTCATCCTGACAAGTAAAGATACAGAATATATTTTGTTAGGAGACTCTGTTTTGTGAAATCCTTGTCAATTTTTTGAACAACTCCTCAGTGTACTCTGCACACTCTCAGCTCCATCTAAATAATCTGCATGTCCTAATCCATTGATTTGTGCATTATGCTCATAAAGACATTGCATTGGAACTTGATATGAAATAAAAAGCTCTGGACAGTCAATACTCTCCAAGCAAGCACTTCAAGGATTTTATGGGAGGGTCTCTGACCTGTGCACTGAGATTGGCCCCCAGCTGTCCAGGGAGAGCCCTCTCCACCTTGGGGCTCTGAACCTGCCCTCTCCCCCTTCCCAAAGCACCACACAAAGCAATAACTTCTCACAATCCTGTGTTTCCAATTGTGCATACAAGGAAAAACATCCCAACAACACAGCTGGAAAGAATCCCCTTCAGAGATGAGATCCTGGTTTATTGTTTCTCTTACCAGGTGTACAGTGCTCAATATTTACAATTATTGTTCTCTTTGTACAGCTTCAGCAAGCTGGACTCGTGCTCTCAGCAAGTGAGGTGCTTCTTCTGGTGCACATTTCTCAGGAATTTAGATCAAAAATGAACATGGATTTTATGTGTTTATGTTTCAAGTGGGGAGGGCAAGTGAAAAGCAATTCACTTTTTGAACCAGCCCATTTTTGCTTTACAACTCCAGTGCTTTGGGGTGTTCTTTGAATCCAAACTTCTCCTCACCAAGTGTCACCTGGGCTTGGCTGGGAGCATCTCTGAACTTTTGCCCTCCCAAAATCCTTTTGGGTGAGGTTCTGCCACTTATTGTGGAACCATCTTTGAGGGGGCTGAAACAGAGGTCCAAATTCTTCAGTTCAAGGCTCTTTTGTAAGAAAAAATCCCATCAGGTTGTGAAATTTGGATAGGTCAGACTCCTTGAAAGGTGAATTCAACTCTGGAATTACCAAAAATGTGCATCACAAAGATGTAAAGCCAAAATGTTCTGTGTGTCCAGGCACATCCCTGCTCTGTAAGCTCAGTGAGACATTTGTGCACGGCCAGAATTCAGGGGCAGTGCTGAGACAAAGGAGTTTATTTGTAATCAGAATTCCCTTGGTGAGGATGGTGATTTATGGACATTTCTAAAAGCAGAAGGACTCAGTGCCATTATTTAAAAGGTTGGGCTGCTCAGAGTTATTTATAAACAGCAATACAACAGGAACAGTTCCTAACTTCAGGCAGAAAGATCCAATCCATCCTGGAATTCAGAGGGAAAGGATGACTCAGAGGGAAGCAGCAGCAGAGGGAGAGAATCCTGATGCACAATCCAACCTACACAGCACAAGTGGCTCTTTCCTCTTCAGAAATCAAACTGAAAAATGTAAAATAAGTAGAAATAAACACCAAATAGTCCCAAACTCTTTTTTTTTTTTTTTTTCTGGTCAAACCATGCAAAAAAAAAATCCCCCTAAAACTCACAATGGAGCAACTTCCATTTTAGATCAGTTTCTCCTCCTCTCTCATGGTCTATTTATTTTTATTGGTTTGTTTCTCATTAAATCCTTCAATTACTCTGCAGTGTAAAATGGTGAAATTATTGGCATGTGCCACTTTCATCATGTATTTGAGTTTGCTTATTACACTTGCAGAAAATGCTTGAATGGTATTAGGCTCTGCTGTGGATTGAGACAGAGTTAATAAATATTATTTGGTGTTTTTTCCCTGAGAAGCACTGCTTTTCTTGATTGTTTTTTACAGTTGGATTGGGAATATTGATTTATTCACCACTGTTACAATAATTGTATACAAGGAACAAAAAATGCAGAGGTAACATTTCATCAGCTCAAACAGATTAATTAGTTGTAGTAGATTAGGCACAGTGTTACACAGAAAGATTTGCATTTAGAGGAAGAAAAAAGTTCTTTTTTTAATCTTAAAAAAGGCAAGAGAATTTAATAGAGATGTGATACACTGAGCTGCTTGGCTTATTATTCAATCAGTGCTTCCAAATGAGTATTAAAGGGCAACTTTAAATATTAACTCTTCTTTCTAAAATAAAAATAATGTGGAATTGTTGAATGCAGGGTGTGGGGTTAGCCCTGCTCACCACACTTTTAAAAGAAAAGTCAACTTGATTTTGCACATTAAAATTAGAATTCTGTAGAAATTACCAGCCAAGGCATGACAGAAGTAGAGCCATTTAAAAATCAGCATTTCTTTTCTGCTATTCTGGCTGCATGGAAGCAAAAATATTGTTGATATTTTTCTCTTTGTGCCCAGAATTAAGGTGAACTCCAATGCAGAAGGTAAATATGACTGTCTTTTGTGTGAGCTTGGCTTGGCTGTGCCACTGAAAATTATTCATTAAAGGTTATGAGGCATTAACAAGAGTTTAAAAAGTGTCCTGGTTGTTCCCTATTTGACCCCTTTCTGCAGGGAATTGAAATTTCCCACTGCTCTGGACCACTGACACCACGAGGGTAATTAAGCAATTTCCCTCAAGGTTTCAAGTTTTAACATCTCTCAGTATTGAAATAGAGAAGAGAAACATTTTTTATCACTCTCCCATTCTCTAGAAATCTACAGAGAGCGACACACCAGGCCTTGCCTGACATGCTGATTTTCCTTTTAAACCATCTGTTAAATCATCCTGCCTTGCAACATATTAGACATTATAAATGCCCCTAATTTTTCAAAGCAGTGCACAAGGATTCAGCTGCTTGGCTTTCTGTGGATGCTGTGCTATCCCACCCCAGCCATTGAGAGACATTAAACATCCAGAGCTGCCTCCACAGCTTGGAAAATGCTGCTTTTTTGTCAGCCTGGCAGTGCACAGCATCTTTCAATCTGCCTTAAAGGGCCACTGGAGGGATGCTCCAGTGGTGCAGGATCCTGGAGAGGCACAGAGCTGTCACAGCCCCCCCCCTGCTCCCCTCCTGGTCCCTTCTCTCATCCCCAGTGCCCACCCAGTCCCACTGTCCAGCAGTGATCCCAGCTGCTCCTGAGCCCAGCACAGAAATTCCAAATCCTTTGGGAGCACCCTGGATTTGCTCATCCCGCTGGAGGGGGAGAACCAAAATCTGCTGGGTTGTGTTTGCAGCAGTGCCTGGGAGGGAGCTGGGCTGGGGGAGGGCTGTGCCCAGGTCTGGGTGTCTTTCCCAAAATTGTGCAGATGCTGTGGTGTGAGGGGTGTGGGGAGGATGCCCAGGGCACCCCGTGTCCCCAAACACCAGGAGCACAATCCACGCCCTTCCCACTCCAGCCCATCTATCCTAATTCTCCTCCTGGCACTCTGGGTCTTTTTTTCCAATACATTTATCTGCCACATGAATTACAATTTGCTGATTTACCACTCCCTGGGAGCAAGGGGAGAGCTGCCCCTGGATCCAGGCTGGGATCTGCCTCTGGATCCATCCTTCCCAGCCACCAGGTGCTGCTGCCTAAAGCAGCACTGCTGCTTAATCTTGAGAAGTGGTACAGCCTTGGATCACAAATTAAAGGCCTTGTCAATACTGGGAGACATTAAAAAAAGAAAAAAAAAAAAGGTTAAGGAAGGTTAGACTTGAGCCATAAAACCTCTGGCAGCACTCCCCTCTGCACTGCTTTTCTGAAGGGAAATGTGGAACATCATTATGAAACCACACATGCTGATTTCTTTGCAAAACACCCTCAAGGATCCCGAGGAAGAATTGATAACATGATTCCAATGAAGTCCAGCTCAGAGAAAGATCAAATCCACTGTTTGTGAGGCTGCTTGGGCTGCCCTGGGCACTGGTGAGGCACTGGGAGGCTTTGGCAGGCTCTGACATGAGAAGGGAAAATCTCCTTGATGCAGAGTGCAGAGAGGGATGCTGAGCTCCTGAAAGAGCAGAAATCAGGGCACAGGATGAGCCTGAGAGTCTCCAACCACTTCACACAGGAGGGCAGGGATGATGGGATATTGGGAATTAGGAATTGCTCCCTGGGAAAGGCTGGGATGGAATTCCCAGAGTTGCTGTGGCTGCCCCTGGATCCCTGGTAGTGCCCAGGGCCAGGTTGGAGATTGGGGACAGTGGGAGGTGTCCCTGCCATGGCAGGGGGGCACTGGGGGGGGATTTGAGGTCCCTCCCAAACCAAATCATCCTGAAAGAATTGCTGCATATCAGGAAAAGTGTTCATTCCCATCCCATCCCATCCCATCCCATCCCATCCCATCCCATCCCATCCCATCCCATCCCATCCCATCCCATCCCATCCCATCCCATCCCATCCCATCCCATCCCATCTCAACCATTCCAGGATCCAGTGAACACCCACTGAGTGTTCCCAGGGATGAATTTTATTATTTCTCAAAGTGTCAGGTTTGAACTGATCTGATTTTGTCCCTTTTATAACCACAGACCCTGGGCATGAACTCCTTGGCACTTCTGGACAGGGGCAGGGAGAGATTTTGGGGAATTCTGCAGCAAACCACCCTCTCCTCCTCCTCCCCGTGGTGAATTTATAAACTTTCAACAAAATTTTGCTCCATCCTGCTGTATTTAACCTTCAGATGTGTCTTTCTGGCAGACAAGGAACAAAATATTCCAGCTGCTATGAAAGATAATCATTAAGGTGATCTAACTCCAAAGATCAATAATATCTCTCCAGGACTCTTCAAGGGTTTCTGTGATATCTTCTCTCTCATTAAAAATCATATTAAAAGATGTTCAGGTAAAGGGGGATTTGATAATTTCTCCAACATTATGGAAAAAGTTTTATGAAACATTTGCTCATCTGAACAATACTTGGTTGAAATAACTTAATAAAAGTGAACAGGTTAATATGTGTTTATTATACTTAGGCAGTTTCTGAGAATATCACTAATTATATTATAATTATATCACAATACTAATTATAGCAACTAGGAAATGACTTTCCTTTTAAAGATACACATTACAGGAGACACATCCACTCATTTAGTGAAAAAAAAAAATTGGTAGTTTAACAAATATACTCATAGTTTAACAAATATATTCAATTAAATTTACATTTTAATTAATTTACTTGAGCAAAACAGCAACAAAGTGGAGTTGGGAAGGAGCAGCCATTGTGGCCATTCCCTGCCTGACCCTCACTGGGATAATTTGGAAATACAGCTGAGATCAGGGATGGGATGAGATGGGATGGGATGGGAATGGGGAAAACCTGGAATTCTTGCACTCCTCTATAATTTTTTTCCAGGTCTCTTACCCTTTGCTTTCTCAGCTCAGCTTGGCTGACCCAAGAGGAGGTTTAATTTTGATTAAAATAAATATAAATTCAAGATAGCAATGAGGAAAGACAGAGGTGCTCAAAGAGAACAGGGAGAGCCAAGATTTGCCCTTAAAAACCCTCTGCCACAACAATTTCTACTCCTTTTTCAGCCTGATAGCTCTATTTGGCCACTGCTGAAAAACAGTTAAAATATAAATATTATGAAGAGAAAGGAGTCTATGGCTCTGAAATCCTCAGTGAGCAGATTTGCTGTAGAAATCAATGACATTTTTACCTAATCACTTTTCAAACAAAGCCACGTTTTTGATTAAACCCTGTGCACGGCCACACTGCTCTCACTGCTTCTCAAGCTAATCAAGTGTTACACTTCAGACAGAGGAAAATATTGTATTTCATTTCTGCACCTCCTTTGTCCCTGACAAGGCTATAAAATTTCTGCTTTTTCAGCCTTCCAACTCTTGCAGCTTTGGGGTCTTTTTGCACCTGTGAAGGTGTTTACTCAGCTATGAACACAATTATGACATGCAATAACAGTTGCCTTTCAAACAAGCATCTGGAAAACCAGGGGTAGTGTGGATCCAGACAGTGGCAGAATTTGGGATGACTGTTAATGATAAGAACTCTCATTTCTTTCCCTGAGCAAGAAATCACACTCAGAAAAAAAAATTAATAATTAAAAAAAGAAGACAAGATGTTTAACACTGAGGACTTTAAAGGAATTTAAATATAAACCCAAAACTTACATGAAAATACTCTTTATTTTAATTTATTAACACTTTTCCCTCCTAGTAAATCACACAGTGAGTGATATTCCTATAAAACCTTTATTTGTAACAGAACTGTACCTGTGCCAGATTAATGTGTTCATCCTCCTGTTCCATCAAAGCCAAAATTCATCAAGGAGCACGAGATCCCAAAATATTCAGGGAATCCATCAGATGGAATTTGGGGAGGTATTTAAGTGTCCACAATATTTGGGAGCACATCCCTGGCCACTCACTGGGTCTTTTATCCCACAGAAATCTTTTCCTGGAGAGAAGCAGGGACAGGACAAATTGTCCCACAATTTGTGGGAGCAGCAGGAACAGGGCTGGGCTCTGGTCACTGCTCCAGGAACCTCCTGGGAACTCCCATGGGAAAAGAAAACTTCCCAAATCTCCTCCCTGCATCAAATGGGGAATCAACCTTTGCCCAAGGCATCACTCTGCACCTCTCTCATTTTTTTCTGGCTGGAAAAAAGGAAAAAAAAAAACCTAATATTGCTGCCATGAGGCAGCTGTCTCTCTAATAACACAGTAAATATTCAAAATATTCTGCAGATTTGTTGTTGTAGCTGTTGTTTCACATTTGCAGCTTATATAAAAGGAGAGGTGAGAGCAAAACCTGAAAATTGGGATGTGGATGCTTCAAAAAAGAGCCAGAGATGCCCTTCAAACTCATCCTGCTCCTGGTGTTGTACAGACAGAGATTTAGGGAAATATCTTGTCTGTCCATGTCAGGAGCAGCAGGAATTTGTCTCCAATTTCTATCCCTGCTGTGGAGCTGATGGGACACAGCTGCTGCTCCAAGGACAGGTAAAAATCACAAACATCAGGAACTGCTGATTTTCCCCTGTCCTGACCCTGAGAGAGCAGCACAGGCTGAGACACCCAGAGCATGTCAGGGGAGCTGGAATCCCTCCCAGCACTCAGCAAAAAAGGGGGAAAATGTGGAATTTCCAAGGAATTAAAAAGAGAAGAGGAGGAGACTTTGGCTCACAAAGCAAAGACAATTTAAAAATCCAGGCAGGAGTTTTGCCCAGCTGTGTGGGATAAAACTGTAAGTTCAGCAGAACAGAGCAAAGCTGATCTGGAATAGTTTTAAATGTCTTTTCCCTCATAACTAGATTATTCAGTACAATGTCATTTGCTGCCACTGACATTTTCTTTAAAGTCATAAAGGCCTACATAGTAATAAAAGGGCTCAGAATAAAATTAGGAATATCATGTATAAATTATCTTTAACCTTAGCTTCATTTGGACTGTGACTTTTTAGACCTGATCAATTTTCATGAAACTATCCACATAAAACTGTGAAAAAATATTTGATCCTTGGCTCTCATAAAGCTCCTGTAACAAGCCTGGCACTTTCTTGATACTTAATAGTGATGTTGGTGTCTGTCTCTGTGGGCAATTCTATAAAACCAGGGATAATGTCTGAGGTTTAATGCAATTTTTCAGAGCATTGTTATGGAAAAACATCCACCCAGCTACAAGCATTTTATGTTATTTGTACACAGAATTCATTTACCCAATTGCTGCTCACTTTCAAAAAGGGAACAGACAACTTTTGGTGGGTTTTTATCCCCTCCATCTTTACAAAGAACAAGTTGTTGTGAGATTTTTTTTAAGGTCAATTTTTTGGCACAGCCCCTCTAATAATGTTGAAATTGTGGAATTATCCTTGTGTGCTCTGTAAATGGGAAGGATGTTGAACCATGCACTGTCTGGTATTTTACCCCAAAAAGTTTTGTACTCACATTGAACAGATTTTAAACCATTCACTAAATTATTTTGTGCACTCCAGAGGTACCTGAAGAAGATCTAGAGGCAGCTTTGAACCATGTTTGTCCTCTCCCTGATAGCAAATTAGTTGCCAAAACATCCTGGCAGCCCAAACCAGTGGCAGTGGCTGAGAAGGTTAATCATGACCTGAGGAAACACTAAAATCCACATTTCATCTCAAGCATGTATTGAAATTAGAAGCCAAGTGAGCAGTACCCAGTGCCCAGGTGAGGGCTGCAGGTGGGATGCTCCAGGGGAAGAGCAGCAAGCCCTGATGGCTTTGACCTCCAGGAGCCTTTGGGGGATTGAGGGGATGGGAAGGAGCTGGAGGAGGTGCTGGCCATGGTTGGCTGCTCATCCATCCCAGGTGAGCACTTGCTGTGGGGGAGGATCTGGGTGTCTGCAGGCAGAGGGGCAGTATCAGCCTTGCCTGGCTGGGATGGAAAGCTGTTGGGCTGGTATCCATCCCAAAATTACCAAAACTCCTACCCAGGATGGCCACAGGTCTGAATAAACACAGCTTTACTCCTGAGGAGATTAAACTCAACTTTCAGCTTTGTGCCTGAGAGTGTGGGTGGGTAAAAATGCTCTTTGCAAGGAAAGTTCTGCATGGGTGTCCTCCTCATCCTGCTGCTTTCTGCTCTCACACTGTCACTTAAACACTGCTGGCTGTGTTTTGTTCTGTTCTGAAATTAGAATTAATCAAGAGCTGGATTGTGAGGTGTCCAGGTTAACCTTTCCTCACCTGTGTCATATTTTATGTACTAATAGAAATTCCTGTGAGTGGTGTATTTGGAGAGCCTGACAGCAGGATAAAAGCCAAGTGCTCAGCACTGCTGTTTGTTCCCTGGAAAAGGGATTTCTGACAGAGGGGGGGAATGGCATAGAGAGGAAATTAATTTCATCTATTTCTAGGTAGCAAGTGGCAATCACATGTTTTTTTTTAAATCTCTTGGAGGTCATACTTCACCACGTACTCCTGTTCAGAGCAAGGCACAGTGGTGTGACTGATTTTGGCTGAGGCCACTGCCCTCCTCTGTGGTCCTGGGCAAAGCCTTGATCCTGCCTGGATTGCACCTGGGATGTGGGAGCAGCACAGCTGGGCACAGCTGGGCACAGCTTGGCTCATTCATGGAGCAAAGTGCTCTGGCATTGTCACAGAAATCCTGAATGGTTTGGGCTGGCAGGGACCCTAAAGCTGATCCCATTCTCCCCCTGCCATGGCAGGGACACCTTCACTGTCCCAGTGCTCCAACCCCATGTCCAGCCTGGCCCTGGGCACTGCCAGGGATCCAGGGGCAGCCACAGCAAATCTGGGAATTCCATCCCAGCTCCCAGGGAACAATTCGTGCCCCAAATCCCATCTGAACCTACCCAATTCCACTTGGAAGCTATTTTTCCTGTTCCTGTCCCTCCATCCCTTGTCTCCAGTCTCTCCCCATCTTTCCTCTTTACTCCTTCAGGCCACACTGGGGTCACCCCCAGCCTTTCCCTTCTGCAGGGATCAATCCCAGCTGTTCCAGCCTCTCCTCCCAGCAGAGCTGCTCCATCTCTGATCACCCTGATCCCTGCTCTGGGCTCTCTCCCAGCTCCACACCTCCCTGGGGTGAAGGCTCCTCTCAGTGCATGAAACCCTCTGCTCCTCACCAGCCCTCAGACAGCTCCACATTCCTATAATGGACAGAAAACGAGCTTTTCTGCCCACTGCTAATTAGCAAAGAGCAAAGCAGCTCCACGAGAAGTGCTCTGCCTTGCTGTGGGCTGAAGCCAGTCCATCCCATCCTCTCAGATGATCCAGGAGCTTTCCCTGGCAGTGTGAGGCTCCCTAAATCACTGCAGTATTTCATGGTAGCCCATCAGCACGAGATGGAGTGGGTGAACATATGTTTACATTGCTGATAGCTTTGAACTATAAGTTCTGCTGCATATTAATGGTGTATTTATGCATGGTAATTTAGTGTGCACGAGTCATTTATCTAATAAAATGTTAATTACTAGTTACTAGGTATATTTATTTACAAATTGCCCTGGAACTTACAATGGAAATTTCATCCTCTGGTCTTTTTTTCAAGGAGAGGTTCTCCAGCTCTTCTTAATGCAATCTTTTCCATGAAAAGTGGAATTTCTTGGTGCTGGACATGCTCTGTTGTACACTGAGCCATGATCCAGCATCCCTGCATCCCAAAAAATAAATGTGAGTAACTCACAGGGTGTGATCATTCAAAACAGGTTTAGGAACCTTATCTGAAACAAAAGAGGGAATCTGAAATGGGGAGTTTATGGTCTCTAATTGATTATTTATTTCATTCAGTGATAATGGGAATTAGCCACCCGTGTTCCTACAGGGTTTTATGGGATCTGTTGTGGGTTTATGGCATGGGGGGGTTGGAATTGCTCAGAGCCCAAGGCTCTGTGTTCAGTGGGAATCCTGCTCTGGGAGGGCATTTCTGGGACAGATTTGGAGAGAGGCAGGAGGTGTGAAAGGGGAGCTGGGGGGGATCTGCAGCTCTCTGTCCCCCAGCCCAGTTTCCCATCCTGTGATGCTGCTCTGGCTCTGAGGTGTGGGGGAGCTGAGGATTTAGAATCACATTTCCCACTTTCCATGGACTGCTCAAATTTATGGCTCAGTTTTCCCACGGATACTCTATTGTCCTGCCAAGTGCAGGACCACAGGGGTCCTTGCTCCAAAGTAGGAACCTTTTTTAGTTTCCCCAGCTGAAAATGAGCCCCTGTCCAAAGAAATTCCTCTGATTTGGAGGGGGAATACATCAAGAAGAATCATGAGCATCTCTAAATATTGCAATGCAGATGCATATTTTTAAGAAAATCCGGCATCAGAGTAGCAGAATTATGGCAGCAGGATGAAATCTTTCATGTTTTATAGTATTGGTCCAGCAGCATTATAACCTCATCCTCTCCAGAAGGCTTTAAATCCTCATATTTATAATATGTTGATGCAATTTTGGTTTTCTGTCGGACAGCAGATCCTAACAGTTATGGTTCAGCTCCTCTCTGCTTTTTGCACTCATATTTACTGAGATTGAACTTGCAAACTGGTCAGCACTTAAACAATCTTGCTGGTTGGGTAATAAGAGGTTTCAGCCCAGTGAAAAAGTGCCTTGGCACATCTAACACATTTTATTATTTCCCTTCTCATCCTGGCTTGGAGTTTCTCAAAGTAGAACCATGATGGAGCTGTTCCTAGCAATGTAATATTTGGTCATTTGTGATTTATTTTTGAGTTTTTATTCTCTTTTCTATTTTTTTTTTTTTTTTTTGCTTTGCTACTGATGTCAGCTTAGACAAATCAGGGCCAGGTTAGGCAGGGCTTGGAGCAGCCTGGTTTAGTGGGGGTGACCCTGCTGGTGGCAAGGGCTGGGTTGGAACTGGATGAGCATTAAAATCCCTTCCAACACAAACCAGTCCATGATTCCATGATTCTGTACCTGTTAATGTGCACCCAGGGCCTTGTGAAAACACTGAGGAGCTGCTCTGTGCTGCTTTGGGTGGAGTTTGGTGTGGCAGCAGGAGCCAAGTGCTGCCCCAGGTTGGATGAGTGTTTGATCCCAGGTGGGATTTTGGCACAGCTCTGGCCTGCCCTGAGCAATCAGAGTTTTTACACAGTGGGGAGAGTGCCTGGCACCTTCTGGGATGTGCAGGGAGCTGCTGTGCACTCTCCAAACACTTCTGAGCAGCAAAGAGAATCGAGCAGAAAAAGGGTTTCTGGAGGCAGTGAAAATTATACATGAACACATCAGCCTGGCCAGCAAAGTTTATCATGTTCAAAAGGGCCCAGCCTGTTGAATTTCATAAGTTGCCTCTGTTCAGAGTAAATATTTTATATATGCACATCCATATATGGCATCTAAAATTTTAGAGAAGGGAAAGATTTGTGCCTGAACAAAAAAATTGTTGTTTCTGTTTGGTCTTGCTCCTTGGATATTAAGGGAAGAACTGTGCTCTGAGGAAAAGCCCAGTTTGCATGAAAAATCTCCCAGCACATCCCATATTCTGCCTGGCTGCTCCCTGCCTGTTGTAGACCAGCATCACTGTGATCTTGGTATCCTAAAAAATAAAATAAAAAAAAAAAAAAAAAAAAAAGGATGATGTAGGAGCTTGAGCCTCCACATTTTCCTTTAGCACAGACAGGGTTTCAGAAATTAGAGTGTCCTCCCTGGGCTTCAGATGGAGTAGAGGGTAAAAGATTTCAAAGGCAGTTTTAATGAAAGAGAAATACTGAAAGGAAGAACACAGGGAGCAGTGACACTATAGTTCTGCTAAATTTTACATTTAAACTAAGAGGCTAATCATAATTTATTCTGTCAAAGAAATGACCTATATGTAAAGAAGACAAAATATGACTTGATGATTAAAGACTCAGAGCAATATCCTCTATGGCTGTGGCAGTTCTGTGTGTTCCTGTGTACGTCATCTCAAGCAGTGTTTGAAATTTCTCCTAATTATATTTGGAACCCGGACCACCAGCTCCTGGGGGAAATGCTGAGTGTGTTGCAGGGATGTGGCAGCATCTGAGTTGAAGCTGTTCAAAACCCTTTCAGCCCTGGGAGGTGCTGAGGGCTGGGTGAGGGAGGGATTCCTGCAGGTGACTGGGAAAGGTGCCCAGCAAAATCCTGGTGGAGAACCAGGAGGCTGCTGGCAGTGGGAAACCACCTTCTATTCCCTTTCTATTGCTCAAAAAAGTCATTTCTCTGAAGATTCCAGGGCAGATTTCTTTATTTTTTTTCTATTTATAGTCGTGCTGCTTGGCAGATAATGTTGTTGTGGTGGCCTCAGGGCAATAAAAAAGGGCAATTGTTGGTTTGATCTCAGCTCCAGCAGAGCACCAGGGATTGTGGAGCTCAGGTGGAGGAGTCTGGCTCTCAACAGCAGCATCCCAGAGCAGGAGGCTCCATTGAGGGCATTTGTAGCTTAATAGAAACACAGTGTTTAAGTACTTACAAAGTTTTCCAGAATTTGGAGGATATCCTGATTAGGCAGAGATGAAACTGGGAAAATTCCCTCCTTGATGTCCAGAGCAGCTCCCTCTTCTGTGGTGCCACATAAATTTGCCATTAAATCCCAGCTGCCAAAAAGAATAAACTCAATTGTGTTTATGGTGGGAAATCTGAATCAAATGAGAAAGTGAAATTAAAGCTGAACCCAAACTTGTTGCAAGTGTGGAAAGTTAAATTCTATTCCACTTGGAAGGAAATAAACTCATTCCATTAAATAATTAAAAACACTCAGAGGTGTTGCACCATCACGGATTCCTCCAAATACAGAGTGCAATATCAAATCAATTTTTTTTTCCTTCTAGCAATTAAAACAGAAATGTAGATAATTTTGTTTTTCCCCTAATTAAACCAATTAAGAAGAGAATCATTTTGGTCCATTGATGTTCCTGCTGGATGATCTAATAACTTCTGGATTTAGTTTTTTATTCTCTCCATGCAGAAGATGAGGATAAAAATAAATGTACCATGAGTATAGGACCATTCTGAAAACAAAAAACAAAAACAAGAGACCAAGTCCCACCAAAACTTCACAAATAATGAAAAATGCTTTTTATATCTTGGTGAGGTACAACACCACATCCATGAGCAAATTCCACTTCAGTCCAAAGAGAAAAGTCCATAAGAAATAAGAGTCCATAAGAAAAAACCAGTTGTTGAGACCTGCTTCTTTTTCTTGTGGAGGTGTGGAACCCAGGCCCCTCTGCCTCTTGCTTTGGGGTTGCCCAAAATTCTCTCAGGCTCTTAATCCTTGAACTGAGATTAAATATAGAACTGTTCTCCTGCACTGAATGCCAGAGATCCACCCAAGAAAATCAAGTTTCTCTGGAGAGGATTCACATAATTTTGTCCTGCTCTGCAGGTGCTGAATTTACTCTGAGTCAGTTGCTCTTAGTTTATTTTTTTTTTTTCATATATTTGTTTTCCTTTTGTCTTGAATTGCTACTTGCTCTTCTCCAAAACTCAAACCCACAAACCCAGAACATTCTCCCTGTTCCTGTTTTGTGTCTCACAGTTGAAATATGTAAATAGTAGGTGTTCCAAGGAGAATATAATTGTTTTACTCTATGCCAGTGGATTCCTCTGTTTATTGGTATCAAATTTTCAGCAGGTCCATTCCTGCTTCTCGAAATCTGAAATCAACACTTAAGGCTCATTACTCAAATGAAATAATTATTTTAATTTTTTCCCATACATAATACATTAAATGTTGCATACATTTGCATATCAAGAAGAATCTTGATTACAAAAAAAAAAAAAAGAAAAAAAAAAGAAAGATACCCATCCCCTTGTTATCATAAGATTGTTGTTGTTACAAAACCATGGGAGGTGAGTATGCAGAAGTTATGGTTGCTGAGCAACTATAACAGCACAATTTACTGCCTAAGTATTGCAGATTTTTTTAAAAAAATACAGAAAAAGCACTGGCAACATCAACAATCACCATATTATTGCTCTTCCCCGGTAAGAGAATTATATCCTGTAATGAAAATTATTCAATATAAGGTCTGTGATATTGTATTAATTTTCTAAAATGTATTTGACTTGAATTTCCTCGCAGTTTCTCAGTACTCCCTAGGATCATTATAAGATCATCACTGGAAGCCAACTATTTGAGCATTATAAAAAGATTTTGCAAAGAGGATGGAAAGCATTAAGGATTGCAAGTTATCTCCCATTTATATTGTTCCCAGATTTTCGAGGAAGGAAATCCAGCCTGCATTGCAGGAGGCAACGTGCCAGCAGAGGAAAATGGAACCCTGCTTTTCTTTTTGGGCACTGGGGGGCTCTTGGGAATTTGGAATTCTGCTTCTCTTCTCAACTGGAGATGGGATTTTGGGCACAGGACTCAGTGCTCCTGGTGCATGGAGATGAAATCCAGGTCAAGGATGGGTGTTTGCCTTAAATTGAGGTGCACCTGTCCAGCTGGACTGAGCTGGGACCACTCGTGTGGGTTTTGATAAGATTAATCATTTTCAAACTGAACGAGATGAAATCAAATGATGTATTTAATCTGTACAGCAGGGGAAAAGCAAACTCAAAAAAATTAAGGCTTCAGCCTCATGTATATCAAGCACTTCCATGGGAATTGTTTGAGGAGGTTTGAATCTATAAACCTTGAGCAAAATGCTGGTTTTCCTGGGAGGCAGAGCGTGGTCTAACAGCCTGGCAGGGCTCCCATGGTGGGGCTGGAGTGCTGGGAATGGGGCCTGGGAGAGCAGTGGGTGCTATGGGGCATCCCAAGGGATTTGGGAGCTGCAAAACCTCCCTCCAATTCCATCTGGAGCAAGCACTCACAAAGCACAAATATATATATATATGATATGTACTGTCTATTCCTCTGAGCTAAACCAATGTGTGTTTGAGGTTATTTAAATGTTGTCTGTGGTTATTTGAATGACTGGAGCCTGAAATGGTTATTGGAAAGCTTCGTGCTTTTCTCCCTGACTGTCCCAATTTCTTGCACTTTGCATGTTGTCTATAAACACTCACCAATGTTTCAGCTCATTCTTAATAAGGGTGGTAATTAATGTTGGCTAAATATTGGTCTGATTAAGCTTTTTAGACATACATCTTCCTCTCTCCTGTGCCAGCATTGTCCAGGAATCAACCATCAGGCACAATTTACTGTGATGGAATCAGGGAATGTCCTGATGATCACAGGGATCATCCTGTCCCTGCACATACCCCCCAAAAATCCCACCCTGGGCATCCCTGGGAGCTTTGTCCAAACTCCTGGAGCTCTGGGGCTGTGCCTGGGGAGCCTGGCCAGTGCCAGCACCTCTGGGGATGAACTTTCCCTAAAATCCACCCTAAACCCCCCTGGCCCATCTCCAGCTGTTCCTTGGGTGCTGTGATTGCCAAGGGCATTGTGCTGTTCTCATCCTGGTGACTCAGGCAATGAATTCCCATCCAGGTGATCCATGTCCCTCCACATGCAGTGGGACAGGAGGATTTGCAGCATTGACTGAGCCTGGTGCCACATTTCTGCAGCAATCTGGGACATTTGGCACGTTTCACCTGCTGGTGGGAATAGCTGATGGATGCCTCTGTGTTTTCTTAACTCATAAAAATGATCCTATCTAGAGGGATCTGTCTCCATTTTGGATGCATCTCAGACCCTGGCAACCTCAAAGTTTGGCCAGGTCTTGTTTCAGCTCAAGTGTAGCTCGTGTTTCTGCAGTTTGCCAAGTCTGTCTAGGAAATGAAAACAGAAGGAGCTTTAAACCATGTGGAACTGGAGCAGGGTGGATTTTACTTGGATTTATGCAGTGACTCTTACACCTTGGGCAGAGAAGGGAACTGGAGATCCTCTGCAGTGCCTTGGTGTTTGTGTGAGCCCACAGCAGCTGCCCCAAGGCTGCCACAGCCCCAGGACTGTCTGGGTGGATTTTTGGGGTGTCCTGTGCAGGCACAGGAGCTGAGCTCAACCCTTGTGGGTCCTTTCCAACTCAGGACATTCTGTGGTTCTCTTCTTGCTCTTGGCTGAGGAACAGAATTATTTTCTGTCCTTCTTTTCCCCCCTCACTTTGGAGTGCTGTTGGTCAGGGCTGTTTTCTGAGGGTTTTAAAAGGAGAGATGGATCCAGTGCAGCTCCAAAAGGTGATGCCCAAGCTGGGCAGGCTCCAGTCCCTGCCCTTGTGTGTCCCTCCTGGCTGCAATGGGTCCCAAATCTTAATCCTATGAATACATCACTTCCTGGATGTGCCATGGGATACTTAAGAAAATCTAGACAGTTAAAAAAAACCAAAAAGCCTAAACAAACCCTATTAATCATTATAAAAGGAAATTAAACAAAGTAGCATCAGCATTAAGAGAGTGTCAAGAAAAGGACCTGAGTTGATTTCACTTTTCCTAATTGGGATAGGATCCTAAAATACCTGGATCATGTTGATCACATCATAGCAAATTCAAATCTCAGCTGTCTGGCTGGCTCTGCTCAGGTTTGCAAACATTTTCCAGGAGGTGTCTTTAAATCCCATTTTGTTTTAGACTATTAGATATCCACTTATACATGTGGAGAGATTCTTTTTTTTCCCATTTTTCTTTTTTTTTATTATTGCTGAACTATTTGGCTTCTCTGTTAGGGCCAATATAAGGGTTAATTAGGAAATTTTTATTTGGGTTGCAAATCCCCAGTGCCTAATCCTAATTATTCAGAATTAACACCTACTATAAAAAGTCTATTTCATAACTTTTTTTTTTTTTTTCCTGGCTCGATTGCAAACACAGTTTTGCAAGAAAAATATGTTTCTAATAATATACTATCATCTCCATGGTTTAGTGTAATAATTAAGGTAGTCCTAATTCACGTCTAAAATCTAATTTTCATAAATGAAGCATTATCTAAATATTTAATTGCAATGAGCAGAGATTTTGGAGCAGGTGCTGCAGGAGCTGTAGATGTCCCTGATTTTGGCTGATGGGTTTGGAGGTGAAGCATCAGATGCTGGTGGGGCTCACAGTGGGTGAAGCTCTTCATGGGTGACACAGGTGACTCCAAAACCCTTCCTCATCCCTTTGCTTCACAATTAGGGGTGGCTGAGGGTTTTGGGGTTTTTTTTTCTGCCAGAAGAATCAGCCCAGAATCTGGTGAGCCACAGTCTAAGCACTGGCTCACTGTGTGTGGTTTCTGCAACAGCTCTCAGTTAATGGGATGCAGCTTTCCCTCCTGGTAGGTTTCTGATTCATGGGTGCATTTGTATTCACCTCCAGAGATCCTCACAGAATGTTAAGGGACACTAAATATCATCTCATTCCACCCCTGCCATGGCAGGGACACTTTCCACCATTCCAGGCTGCTCCAGCCTGGCCCTGGGCAGTGCCAGGGATCCAGGGGCAGCCACAGCAAATCTGGGCACCTGTGCCAGCCCTGCCCACCCTCCCAAGGAACAAATCCATCCTTTTATCCAAACTAAATTCCCCTTCTTTCAGTCTGTACCCACTGCTCCCTGTCCTTTCACCTCCCCTGCTCCCCAAGTGTTCTGGATGTGGCCCAGGACTCAGTTTTGTGCTGGGAGCACTCACTGCTGCCTCAGGAGGAATTTTCAGCTCTCCAGCCTGTCCAGTCCCTCTGGATGCACCCCTTCCCTCCATCCTGTCCTGCCCCACACAGTTTGGTGTCCTCTGCAAATTTGGGTCCTTTGATCCCCCTGCCCCCATCACAGCATCAGCCCCAGCTCTGACCTGAATGCTCCTCTTTCAAACTGGCCAGAGCCCAGTCAGAACCAGTTCCCCCAGCAAGGATGCTCAGCCTGTAGCACCCACCCCAGCCAGGAGAGCTGCAGAATTTGGGCACAAACCCCCCCCTGATGTCCCACCACCCCCAAAACCCCTCTGGCTTCTGCATCCCTGAGGTTTAAAGCAGGGTGATCTGTGGGAAAACAAATAGGGCACAACAGAAGGGATAGTGCTTAGGACAGGTCACCAATGTTGTGTGGAAAGGTATAAAACTTTCAGAAAACTGTGTGAAAACAAATCTCAGGATGGAGAAATTAAGAATGCTGAGGATGCAAGGACAAGAAATAATAGGGATGTGAGCTGTGTAGAAACAGACCTCAGGAAAATATGTTAAGCAAGATAGTAGAAATATATAAAAATATATCTATAATATCATTATATGTATATATGTATATATATATATATAATAATGAAGCTTTATCCATTGTTTAAGCTATTGCAATCAAGCATTGTTCAAAGCAAGATGTACCTGCAACTTTATTAATTGGCCTGAGCCAACATTGGTCAGCTTTCAATATTCTGCCATTGGCTAAAAAGTTGTTAAAAGAGTTTGTAAAACAGAGAAATTGCTTGGCTCTGTAAAATGTAAAATGATGGTTGTGATGGAATAAAGGCTTTGGGACAGCTGCTCCAGCATCCCTGTCCTGTTGTTTGTATACAAATATATATGTAAATATAAGAGAAAATAAAAAATATCCCAGAAAACCAACCAGGAGGAAAGGTTTTGGAGGTGGGGGATGCTCAGGGCTGGCTGGGAAGGGAGGATTTTTCTGAGTTTGGGAGCAGTGAGAGGTTAATAAAAATTCCTTGAGGTTGGATCTATGTGCTGTAAGACATCCTGGAGATTTGGCTGCCTTGGTACTTTTTCTCCCCTTCATGATTTTAAAAGGGAAAATTTTTAAAAAAACTTGTTTATTTTTGATCCATGAAATAATGTTTTTGTTGAGCAGACTTTAAAAAGAAACAAAAATATACAGATTTTTACATTTAATGATGAGCACAGCTCAGGTTCTGTCTGGTCTGAGTTTGGGGTGGAGGGGGAAAAAGAAAGTGGATTTATTTTGCCAGTAACATGCATTAATAAACATTTATTTTTTTTTACAAATTCTCATTTTCCTTGACTGTGTAGTGAATTAAAATGAACATATTCAATAAGCAGATTGTTCAGGAAGGATTTAGTTTGGTTTCCAGCACCTACAACAGATTTTTCTTTCTGTCTGTCCTTTGATGCCTCATCCCATTCCTATGGGATGGGCTGGGGATGAGCCTTGAGGGGCTGCAAATTCAGAAATTATTTTTTTCTTCTTCTTCTGCCATTAATGGCAAACTTCTCAGACTTTGAAAAATCGGAGGAGAGCCCCTTGGCCACCCAGACCTCCATGCTGGGGGTGATTCCCAACAGTGGTTTTTTGCTTTTTTTTGGGATGAGCTCCAACAGCTGCATGAAATCTGACTTGAAATTTGGCAGGGAGGAAGCCTTCAGGGCAGGGAAGGGCTTTTTCTGGTCCCACAAAATGTCTCTCAGCTTCAACTGAGCTATAAACTGGTTTTAAGAAGCTACTTTGGCTTTTTTTTTTTTTTTAATTCCTGGAGTTTCACTCCCCTGGCTCCCAGGGCACAGGTGGGTTTTATGATTGACCTTGACCTTGGGGCTCAACATCACCTCAGTCCCTGCATCTTCTCCCAACATTCCCTAACACCCCCAGGTGCCTCCACAGAGGGAATAATTCTGTATTTTCCCAGGAAAAGAAGGTGAGCAAACGTGGAAGAGGGAGAAAAACAAAGAGAGCTGGACGCAAGAAACCAATATTACTTTAAACAGCTCTGCATGAGATGATTTGCTTCATAAATATTCCCTTAGAAATGAAAGAAACCAGGAAATTATATAAAAATATGTTAAAAGGAAGTGATTTGGTTTGGATAGGCAGGATCTGGATGCTCAGGAATGCCAGATTTACAGGTACATGTGCCTGCAGCTCCCAGGAGCACCTGCATTACCATCCAATCTTTAACTACACAACCATGTCATATTTTCCCTTTCCCTCTCTTTTAATATTAGAACTTGGATACAGAAGTGAGAAGATCCAGGATTGCACAGGCAATGGTAAAAATGCTGTTTCTTCACGTTCAAGCACTTGGCTTTGCAACTCAAATAACTTTCTTCAAATGTAATTTTTTTCATATGTAATTATGTATATCCAGCACTGAACACTGGAAAGCAGTGGGGATTACTGGGAAGCTTTTGGAAACTCCTTAATTTCCTTCCAGCAAGGAGCAGGAGACAGCAGCTTCTTTACTGTAGATTTCCCAATGAATTCCTCATTTAAAAAAAAAAAAAAAAAAAAAAAAAAAAAAAAAAAAAAAAAAAGTTTAATTCTGAACAATCAACCAAAGAAACTGGGTCAGGAAATATTGTAAATAATTATTCTTATTTTTTTTAAATCATTAAATACACAGGCAGAGTAAGACGTTGTTGGTGCCAGGAGTGAGTTTAATGCTGAAGAAATCTGGTTTTAATGAACATATGCTGACATGGCCTCACAATCTTGCTTCATCTCCCCTATTAACTTCCTCTGCACCCAGGAAACCTTTGGCTCACTGCCTAAGTAATAGAAGAATAATTAGAGTAGAAATTGAAGAATGCCAAGTCAAACTTCCAAGGAATTTATCTTTAACAACCACTCTGAGGTGTGTTTCCTGCACTGCCTGGCCTGGTGGTTCTTGAGGAATCATTTTGCCTGATTTCCAAGAGAAATTAGTGGGTCT
Organism: Erithacus rubecula; assembly: GCF_903797595.1. Taxonomy (NCBI): domain Eukaryota; kingdom Metazoa; phylum Chordata; class Aves; order Passeriformes; family Muscicapidae; genus Erithacus; species Erithacus rubecula. The sequence continues at coordinate 33,439,265 of NC_136660.1, read as the reverse complement.
GGTAGCCATCAAAATAAACTGGCTATGCCTTGTAAAACAGAAATAAATGTCTTTGGGAAAAGTGGAAATTATTCTTTAATACTCCCTCCCTATTGCTGGCCAGCCCTACTGTTCCTCTTGAGTGGGGCTGGACATAGAATCTGTCAACTACTTTTATCCCACAGGATTAAAAGGTTGGAATAATAGATTTAACCTGGAATTTACTCATTCTGACAATTAAACCCTGAATGTTTAAGACCTACAATACCCCATTTTAATTGATGTGGGTCAGCTAGAGAACTATTTTGCACTTATAACTGAAATATTCTGTTTAAAATAAAAATCTTAACAGTGGCAATTGCTCTGCAGCTTTGATCCATCAAACCAATTTTTGCTGGAGAGCAGTAGGGTTTGTCTCCTCACTATTCCCTTTGCTCAGTGGGGATTTCCACCCCAGTTTAGTGATCAGTGTGTGATTCAGCAGTGCCCAGCCTGGGGGCTCATCCAGTCTAAGGCTGATGGAGGAGCCTTTCCATGGAGCACCAGCCTGGGGAATTCCAGCTGATTTAGGAGAGGAGTTGCCCCATTCCTTCTTGCTTTCCCTATATCCATGGACAACCTTCTGGGCATTTATGTCATGTACATGCTCCTCCTTTGCAGGTGCTGAGTGTTACCCCCAAATTATTCAATGCTGTGTGATGCCAGGTCAGGTTTACACAGTTTTGCTGTATTTTCATAAATGTTTGCCTACAGCTCTGAAGTCCAGCAGCTCATCTGGGAGGCTGAAAACCAATCTGCAGGTTCCTTATTTTTGCAAGTCAATCATGGGACAAAAGCATCAGGGGAGGAATGATTTTGAGACCAGTTTTGTGCAGCAGATCCTGCACATTCCCAGGTGTGAAAGAAAGGAGTGTTCATATTCCAGGAGATGGAGCTGGCACTGCCTGCTCAGGAAGAGAGGAGCTCTGCATTAGGTTTTTTCATAATGTCACTTCATCTTTCAATAATATTAAGATGTGGAACCATATTCCAAGTGTTTAGTGTCATGGGAAATGAAGCAGAATATATTTTGTTGGTAATTTCTACAGCAGCAGAGTAAGATGGGGAGGGGGGAGCTTTCCAACCAATTACTGGTTTCAGGTACTTCTATATTTAAATTTTTTCCCAGTTACCTCAGCATAATTAATAAATGATATTGCTTCGTATTTCCAAGGAAATCCAGACAGCTGTACCACCTATCACTCCTTCCTTTAATGCTCTGTAAAGTTCCTCCTCCACACTGTCTATTCTGTTGTAATTAAGGATGTGTATCAGGAAATGCCACGCTTCAGACCTGAGTTTACTGAGTGCTTGACAGACTCCCACATCTTCCTTCTCCCGAGCTCATTTCCATGGAAAATGAAACCAGAGCCTTGTTCTGGCACAGACCAGCTCCAAATGCAACAAGGGGATGGTTTTACACCCGTTGTGGAGACCATGCCCAATGCTATAATATGAGATGTATTTTTTTCAGTCTTGGGAATACCATGTGATCCAAGAGGAACGTGGTGAGGCAAGTAAAAGGTTCATTTCTTCCCAGGTTTTGATGCTGCAGGTACAAACCTGGAGCATCAGGAGCATGGAAAGACTGGAAATACTCTGACATGAATTAGAAATGTGG